>NC_060138.1:315333575-315633575 GCF_021461385.2 Schistocerca piceifrons
TACGTTTGGGTCATGAGAGTCCACACTTGAAGTCTAGATCTGCGTCATGGGGGACCATAGTTCGGACCCTCATGATGCAGACTTAGACGACGAGTGTTTACTTGCATGATGCAAACCTAAACGACGACTGTAGACCCTCATAACAAAGATCGAAACGACGAATCTGAACACTAATGACGCAGACGTAGACGCTGTGGTGAGTGACTCAGACTTTCCATTATATTCCTACTACAATACATTCGTGGAAAAGACGCTCTTCATTTTAAAAGCATTTGTAGTGTCTAGGTCTTCAGCATCTTGACCCCGCTTGTAGGAGTCCCCTTAATATAGAAATACAGGAATAAAATTACATTTCGCAATGTGTGGTACTCAACAAAATAAATTGTAATTTAAACTCATAATGTGTATTGCCTTAATCCACAAATGGATATTTCATTTTGCAGAACACTTTTGAATATAAAATATTTACAAATTTTCCTTCAGTTCCCCTGAAAGTATTATTTAGAGCAAACCAGATACTCCTAAAAATATTTGGCTACTTTTGCAAACACAAGTAACAGAAAATGGTTACAAACAATAATAAATGTCACTTGGGAGGATTGAAATCAAAAAGTTAAGTCTAAAATAAAAATGAACTGTATGCATTACAAAATTTCTATCTCAGAAATTGACGCCCAGAAAGCACAAAAAAGAAAACTACACTCTTAATTAGTAAATTTGCACTCAAACTCATAGTTTCCTGTTTTATGTTGTACTGTATTCTTAATGTGTCTGCTGATTAGTGTTTGAATTAATTATGACGAGATCGTTAAGTCTGTCTGCATTACGACGTGATCGTTTTTCGTTAATTAGGTTTCCAGAGCAACTAAACATTCTGTCACTAGAGGCACTAGTGGCTGGTATGTTTAATATTTTTCTTGCGACACACGCAAGTCGAGGAAGTCGTTGGGAGTTATTTTTCCACCACTATAGAATACCCCTCCCCCCCCCCCCCCCACCCTCGTTCACACAGTGTTCTTGCAAGTATCTGCTGACTTCATCATGTAGGAGAGGAGACTCTTCTGGCCACTCCTCAAATTTTGCCATTTTGTACGGTCCAGGATTTGTTTCTTGGGTGCTGTGATTGGGCACTTGTACTGAAACTATACAGGTTCCAATTAATATTTGCAGAATAATGTGGAGATCGTATTACACATAGTTGAAATTATAATAGTATTTAGACGATGCTATCATTTATCGTCCAGTAAAGTCACCAGAAGATCAAAACAAACTGCAGGACGATTTAAATAAGATATATATTTTTGTCGTGAAAATTAGCAGTTGGCAATAAATAATGAAAAGAGCGAGGTTATCCGTGTGTGTACTAAACTAAGTCCGTTAAACGTCGTTTACAAGATCAACCAGTCAAATCTGAAGGCTGTAGATTCTAGTTAATACCTCTGATTACAATTACGACCTACTTAAATAGGAATGGACACACAGAAAATGTTGTAGGCGTTTTAATGACAAAATACTCTTTTGGAGCATTGCTACACAGTTGGGGAGCCTTTTCTGATACGATTGATGGAGGAGGTCAAAAGAGTCTAAAGAAGGGCAGCTCGTTTGGTATTATCGTGAAAGAGGGGAAAGAGTGTCGCGGAAATTATACGGGAGTTGGGGTGGGAATCATTACAACAATGGCGTTTTTTGACGTGGCGCGATCTATATATGAAATTTCGATCACCAACTTACACCTCCGAATTCGAAGATATATTGTTGAGTCCCATCTACATTGGAAGAAATGATCATCAGAATAAAATACAAAAAAGCAGCGCTCAGACGGAGAGATGTAGGTGTTTTATCCCGCGTGAAATTCGAGAATAGGAGACAAATAAGTTGTAAGAGGTTCGATGAACACTCAACCAAGCACTTGCGTGTGACGCAGAGTGCCCATGTACATGTAGATGAAGAATATATGCATTTTCTTAGGAGGCTACCTTCAACTCACATCTGTCGTGCTGCTTGGTAAACATCAATTTATTTCATCCTCGGTTAACTTTCTTAACGTGCTGTAGTTAGGCACCATAAACGTTGCAATTTTATGCAACATACTAACGCATATTTTCTGTTCTAGGAAGGCATCGGCGGCTTGTTTCAAAGGTTTCATGTCTTGAAAATACATTTTATCAACATACATATTTCACAAGTGGTTGTATAATATTAAGATGGAATAAAATTACAAACCTTTTCATCGTTATCCCGTACAGTACAGTGAGCTTTTAAGGCATAAAACCACGGTAGAACTAACCGTAGGGTTGGCTCCTTGTCACCCTCTAGATCAACTGTGGCTTCTTTAAACAGCTTAAGAAATGCTATAAGCTGGCCACTTATATGGTGGTCATAACCCAGAATCTTATCAGAGGCACCTTAGTTATGTAAGACAGCCTTCACTGAATCAATCTGAGAATGGGCTGATACAAGCATGTCAAAATAACTATTCCAACTAGTTGAAACCCACAACTTTAAAGATGAGTTCAGTCTTACACAGAGACCTTATCTCTTGAAGCAGGAAACCGAAGCCCGCACTGCATCGAGAATGGCTAATATATTTGGAACATTTTCAAAAACTGTTCGCTCAGAACATGTTTCAAGACTGTGTTTATACTATGAGCCATGCATGAAAAACGCTTATATATTTCGAGAGCATTGACGATCTTACTGCCATGGTCTGTGACAAACGTAATTTTGGCAATGTCTTCACGAGAAACACCCATAGTTTCTAAGCGATCTTCCAACTCGTTCCGAATATTCGAGCCAGTTGCATTGAGACACACCTACCGATTTATTTGAAGCGGCCTCAAAAACACACGAAAACGTTCCCCATGCGGCACTTGTGCTTTGTTACCAGTATGTATTCGCCAGTTGTCAGTTTTTTGTTCAGTCTCACTAACGTTCGACCTGTTCATTGTGCTGCCCCCACCGTTGCGATAAATGAACTACGGGCTAACTACCTGGCTACCCTAGTCACGGTAGCTTGACAGCGCAACCTTTTGTCAGGCGCAGCAAGCCGAGCGGGTCCCGTGAAGCTTGGCAGGCCTCCGGGAACCCAGCTAGCCCGGGCTTGCGGGAGCCCAAGCCGGCCGCAGTATACGCGCACTCTTGTGTTTACGTCGCAGCAGGCTGACCTGCATGAATGGTAGCAGCGGAGCTAGGGGCAAGCTGGCTGCAAGGGGAATTTGTACACCTCTAATTGTAGGACACACCGTCCACTGGAATCTTCGGCTCTTCGCCTGAAGATGGCTTGGTTCAAATGGGTCTGAGCACTATGGGACTTGTCATCTGAGGCCATCAGTCCCCTAGAACTTAGAACTACTTAAACCTAACTAACCTAAGGACGTCACACACATCCATGCCCGAGGCAGGATTCGAACCTGCGACCGTAGCAGTCACGGTGTTCCGGACTGAAGCGCCTAGAACCGCACGGTCACCGCGGCCGGCTCTTCGTCTGACTCCACTTTCATTTCTTATACGACATAAACAATATCGTGTATTAAGTATACGAAATTAACTTACATTTCATAAACAAGCTATATTTCTAACGTTAGAAACTTTTATACTTTCATGCTTATGCTTCATTTCTTGCTGATGATTAGCACTGCACCTTCAAGAATCATAGACACTATCTTACTACTGGCTGCAGCCATAGCTCAATCGCATTAATACAACATTTTAAGGTCTTGATATAAATCAGTACTTATTAACGTATTTTCTCTGTGCACATCAAGTAGATTTAGACAGTGAAAAATTATGTCGTGCGCTGAAGAAAAATATTTGTGATGTTTGGGAACATTACTTAGTTTGTTACAAAAAGATGAGTTTATTACAACGAGAAAAAAAGGAGAGGATTCGAGAAGATTATACTGGGCGTGTGTATAATCGGTTAAAATTATTTCAATCAAACCCATATTGAGTTGAAATGGGTGTTACACTCACAATGAAGTTTACACACGGGCACAAAGTGCGCAGTTCATGTCGAAAGAGCAAGTCTCGTGAACTCGTGCTGTTATTACGTTTATAAAAAGCATTGAAAAACACATTTAGAAAGAACATAAGAGAATACAAAAAAGAGTGTTGGAAGCAGAAACGTCGATGTCAGCCAGAACACGGGCTGAATCACCGATTGGTCTTTAATCCCTTTACGTTCCGCGACAAGCAACCAATTGAAATTCTACGACGGTAAGTGTCATAGAACGATGCTTTAATTTTGCTTCATAACGCTAATAACACGAATGATAAAAATTTATCGCAAAACATGTACAAAAACAATAGCAGTATTGTTACTCACAGCTTTCATCGCAGTCCGTCTGTGATAGCTTACCTGTGTCTAGTGGTCACCATTATAGTGCAGCCCCCACCACACCGTAGCGAAGAAGTAAGGACACGGTTGCCGAACTGGAGACTCCTATCTGCAGGGACGAATATGAATACTGGTCTATGATTTTAAGAGTATGAGAGACAACGAAGGGAAACCAAATAACAAAAGAAAATGATTTTAACCTCACACTTACTAGTGAGTGATCAAGTCTGTCTTACATGATCGTAGTTACTTACTTTACTATGTTAGTTCTCCTTCAAAAGACGGGAAGTTACAAATATCTATAAAAGAACATACGGCTCATTTCGTATAGTATGCATGAAAATGCGTCAAGTTTTGGATTCAGGGTGGTTGTATGACAGTTATGAAGCAGCAGATAGTGAGATTAGTTTATCATTCACTAAGTTCTTCACTTTCGGTTTTTATTTAATATTTCCTCCCAAATACTATGCGTGTCTCTTTTTTGGCTTTTAATTTCCTTTTACATAGCATAATTTTGTCTGCCGTACTTTCCACAGTTTTATCGTATTTTTCATTCCACTAGCTTGCACATCAATAATTGTAATCTCCAATACAACTAGAGCCACTCCCTCCATTTTCAGAATTGTTTCTAACGACATGGATACACAGTCCTTATGAATGTTATTTGTATCTGTTGAGTCCTTGCGTATGTAACGTTTTATCACATCATTTACTAAGAACCAACACCGTGCTGCCTTGCAGATGAGCCGGCCGGGGTGGGCGAGCGGTTCCAGGCGCTACAGTCTGGACCCGCGAGACCTGCAACGGTTCGAATCCTGCCTCGGGCATGGATGTGTGTGATGTCCTTAGGTTGGTTAGGTTTAAGTAGTTCTAAGTTCTAAGGGACTGATGACCTCAGCAGTTAAGTCCCATAGTGCTCAGAACCATTTGAACCTTGCAGATGGCGACTTCAGTATGGGAGCGCTGTACTGGGCCAGTGAGTGGCCTAGTTATTTTTTGTAATTGCGTGGGATAGTGCGGGTTCACGCGAACAGCTATGCCTGCGTATCTATGCAACGGAAAGTTATCGTTACATTATGTGACTCATCTTAAGAAAACAAGGTAACACAGATTTTCTGCCTAAAAAGTTTCCTACTTGAGGAATGTCGTTCCCGTTAGGATTTTTTTTCTTCAACAGATATTTTGTCTGTTAAAGCCTGACGAAATACTAGAAGCGTGATCAAAGTTAGTGTAACTAACTTTTAAAGAAATGGCTCTGAGCATTATGGGACTTAACATCTGAGATCATCAGTCCCCTAGAAGTTAGAACTAATTAACCGTATCGGTCGCGCGGTTCCGGACTGCAGCGCCAGAACCGCTCGGCCAATCCAGCCGGCTGCTCACTGGGGGTCTGTATGTTATCTGTCTACGAAAACCAAATTACGAGGTCAAACTTCATCAGATGAAAATTCAAGTGAGGGGAAGCAATTTACTTATGCTCCTTAATAGATGTTAAGACCACGTGTCTGGGGGTAGCAAGGGTAGGAGATCATCACAGAGTTTGAAGACGAGAGTCAGCGAGCAGGAGCATTCGCCAGGGCCACTAGGAGTACTACGTGTGAAAAATGTGTGTCGTCGAGAAGACGAGTCGGTCGCCATTTCAACGCACCACGCCGGCCTTCACGTCAGCCGTCTCGCCGCTGCAGCCACGCGGCAGCATTCTCTGCGCCAGCGCCGACAACTAGGGTGTCTGTCCAGCGGCCACGCGCCAGCCAACGCCACGCCAGCCGACGCCCCTCACACAGTCTGCAGCACACGCCAAGGGCAGCACGCAGGTTGCAGCGTAAGTCGTGGCTGCATTTCGCTTGTCGTGTTGTTGTGTGCAGGTTTTCAGCCACGGTCGTCGGTATGAAGCAGTCGCCCAGTGAGTGGGCGTCAGAACATGTTGAGAGGAATATGGGTAACTCACTCGGGTCTTAGGGAGAGAAGATAAGAGTTTTTGGGGATATAGAGGTTTAAAGCAGTAGCAGTGAATTTGGGAGTAGATAGTTGGTGTTGTGACTTGGCAAGACAGCCAAGCCACTAGGAGGTAGCCGAAAGGCACGCGTAAAAGCTCACGCAGGCTGGCGTGAGGTCTGGAACAGGTAAAGTAATTGAGACTAGCAAGTAAAGTACGTAGCTTCTTGAATACTTAACTTTAATCCATTATTGGTGAACATCGGTCTGACGGTACATGCATCACAAGATAAATAGCAAATGATAATGGCGCCTTGCTATGTCGTAGCAAATGACGTAGCTGAAGGCTATGCTAACTATCGTCTCGGCAAATGAGGGCGTAATTTGTCAGTGAACCATCGCTAGCAAAGTCGGCTGTACAACTGGGGCGAGTGCTAGGACGTCTATCTAGACCTGCCGTGTGGCGGCGCTCGGTCTGCTATCACTGACAGTGGCGACACTTAGCAAGTGTGGTGTCTGGCGGTGACACCACAGTTGGCAACTCAATTTTTTTCTTATGATGCAAAAGATGTAAACTGAAATCAAAACTCAATTTGAAGCCGCGTGGGATTAGCAGAGCGGTGTAAGGCATTGCAGTCATGGAATGTGCGGCTGGTCCCGGCGGAGGTTCTAGTCCTCCCTCGGGCATGGGTATGTGTGTTTGTCCTTAGGATAATTCAGGTTAAGTAGTGTGTAAGCTTAGGGACTAATGAACTTAGCAGTTAAGTCCCATAAGATTTCACTAACATTTGAACATTTGAACTCAATTTGAAAATAAAAGTGTAGTGAGTCAAGATATGCAAGCTCAGTTTCAGGAGTTCAAATGGTTCAAATGGCTCTGAGCACTATGGGACTCAACTTCTGAGGTCATTAGTCCCCGAGAACTTAGAACTAGTTAAACCTAACTAACCTAAGGACATCACACACATTCATGCCCGAGGCAGGATTCGAACCTGCGAACGAAGCGGTCCCGCGGCTCCAGACTGCAGCGCCTAGAACCGCACGGCCACTTCGGCCGGCTCAGGAGATCAATCAGCAATGCTAAATCAAACTCAAAATCTTAGTGAGGAAATCAAAACTCAAATAGCAGGGATTAATGGTAAACTAGAAGGGTTTACCATCCAGATGAAAGAGCCAGAGCAGAAGCTAGAAGAACTAATTACTGCAGTTGGGAATTGATTGGGGGAAAGAATAGATATGGTCCAGAGAGGGTACAAGAAGAGGGCAGAGGAGATGGTACCTGCGATGAAATTGGTTACTGAACATGTAAATAATGCGACTAAGTGGCAGAAAGCAGAGCTAGTCTCAGTTAAATCAAAGGTAGAAGATAAAAAGAAAGGAGATACAATTATTGAAAAGTGCAATGGGCAATCTAGCAGTTAATCAACTAGGGACGTCACAAATTATGGAAAACCCTAAAATAAAGTTTTTAAATGGGGAATGGAGGTATCACATAGTCGACTTACTTGATTCATGCGAAGACAGTTATATTTGTGTTATGTCAGACGAGACAAAATTAAATATTTGAGGCGACGCACAAACATTGGATTACCAAAATGTAGTTTCATTCACAGATTACGCTCCGTTTGAGGCTCTTTTGCTTAATAAATACTGGAGCATGGTCAAACAGATGCAACTGCAAAACGCGTTTCTAAACGACAAAGGGTTCTGCATAACCGTGGAAGTATGCGGGAATTTTGTGAGCCGAGACTTTAAAAGTTTGTGCACTTAGGCAGACCACTGGGTACACTGACTGAAATTTCACCTTGAAAAGGCGACTGCCAGAATCAGTGCAGTGGGATTTAGGACACAGATCCATCGATTCGTTCGAGAATGTGGTGTCACCGCCAGACACCACACTTGCTAGGTGGTAGCTTAAATCGGCCGCGGTCCATGTAGTACATGTCGGACCCGCGTGTCGCCACTGTGATCGCAGACCTAGCGCCACCACCAAGGCAGGTCTCGTGATACGAGAGTGGACTCGCCCCAGTTGTACGCGAACCTAGCTATCGCCCAGTTGTACGAGAACCTAGCTACCGCCCAGTTGTACGAGAACCTAGCTACCGCCCAGTTGTATGAAGCCTTTCTCTCTCATTAGCCGAGAGACAGAATAGCCATCAGCTAAGTTAATGGCAACGAACTAGCAAGGCGCCAGTTGTATCAGTGCCTATAGCTTACGAGTATTCAAGAGAGATGTATTCCAAAGAACCATTAAAAGATAAGTAATAAGCATCTACATACTTTTCTTCTTATTCATTTATAAGTTCTCATGTTCCAGACTTCACGCCCGTCTGCTTTAGCCTTGCGTGCCCTATCGGCCACAGCGTTAGTCTAGCATTCCTTTTCAGCCATCAACATCACGGTGTCGGCCCAGCTACCGACACAACATTTATTGGCGACGAGAAAAAGAGTTTGTATTACTTCGTTTGTAACATTGACGACGTTTTAAAGTGTTCTGATTGCTTACATTTAATTGTGTCATGGCTTCGCCACATTCTCCAGATGTACTGTCCGAATTTTATCGCTTGCAGAATCAGCAGACGCAGGCGTTACTGGATGCCCTTGGACAGCTCGTCCAGGGTCAACGTGCGCTGCACACCGATGCGGCCGCAGCCGCTTCACCGCTACCGCAGCCACAACCTGCCGTTGCACCGCCTTTTAGGCACTACGACCCGAACCAAGAGACCTGGCAAGAGTGGTCCCGCCAGTTTGCCTTCCACCTCGCTGCCTACAGAATTCAAGGTAATGAGCGGCAGCCGTTTTTGCTTTCTTGTGTCGGTGTGTCCACATACCGTGTGATAGTGAAATTGTTTCCCCGACGCGACGTAGCGACTCTGTCCTACGAGGAAATTTTGTCTGCATTAGATGCCTATTTCAAAGAAACAGTTAATGTGGTTGCAAAACGATATACGTTCTTTCGTACAAAACGTACGGCCGGTCAAACTAATAGGGAGTGGGTAGCAACATTGCAAGGACTTACTAGGGACTGTGCCTTTGAATGTGACTGTGGTCTTTCTTATTCAGATACAATGGTGCGTGATGCAATTGCACAGAACGTTTCTGATGTTCGCATACGGGAGCAAATTTTGAAACTAGTTAATCCCTCCCTTCAACAAGTGATAGACATATTGGATAGACAGGACACACTTGACTGTGCTCAGGAATCTTTTGAAACTTTGCCAGCCGTGTGTAACATTAACCGGCCCGCTGGACGCGCTGCGCGGCCCGGTAACCGGGCCTTGCGCACGTCGACACAGCGACCGCCGCGTGCTAAGCCAGGTGTGCCGCGCCAGCACACAAATGCAGTGAAATCATGCCCGCGGTGTGCTACTAGACATTCGCGTGAACATTGCCCGTCACGCCAAGCTATTTGCTTTTTCTGCAATAGGAAAGGACATGTTCAAAGTGTTTGCCAGAAAAAGCTCAGATCAGACAATCACAATCATTCCAGGCCCTTTGCTTCGCGCCGGAATCGAACCAAGGTCACTCAGGCTCGTGGACCTTCGCCTATGGACATTCATGTCGTTAATTCCACTTCGTCCAGTGACACTTTCTCTAACTGTAACTGTGTTAGTCCCACAAAATCTGTGCGTCGACGTCGCCGGAAATCACGTCAATTAGCCAGTGATTCTGTACCAGTGTCTGTTCCAATTGCACAAAACAGTCGCTCTTGTCGTCAGCAGGACAATAAACTTTTTGTGGACTTAGACTTTGACGGCCAAGTGATACCATTCCAGCTCGATACCGGAGCTGCAGTTTCATTGCTCAATCACGACACATACAAACAACTGGGCGCACCTCCGTTGCGTGCCGCAAATGTTAAGCTAACTACATATTCCGGACAGAAAATTCCTGTGTTAGGACAGTGCAGCCTTCTTGCAACATACAAGGGACAAACAAAACTTGTGTCATTTTACGTTCTTCGTTCTTCTTCTGCAGTGAACTTGTTTGGTCTAGATTTATTTAAGTTGTTTAACATGTCTATTGTAAATCAGGTTCTATCAGTGAATCAGACTGTGCCTACAGACAGTGTTTCTCGGCTGTGTGACGAATTTGCAGACATTTTTGCACCGGGCTTAGGTTGCGCTAAAAACTATGAAGCACATTTAGAACTGAAGGTAAACGCGCAACCGAAATTTTTCAGGGCGCGCAATGTTCCCCACGCATTGCGTGATGACGTCGCAAGAACATTGAACAATGTAGAATCACAAGGTGTGAGTGAATGTGCGCAATGCCTCTTCTCTTTCAGCTCCGCTTCATCGCGTACGCCGTGCAGGTGTTCCGTTCGTCTGGACGACGGAATGCGAACGCGCCTTTCGCCAGTTGAAATCGGCGTTGCTTTCTAATACTTGCCTTACGCCATTCGATCCCCAGAAACCCCTTTTGTTGATGGTAGATGCGTCAGATTTCGGGATCGGTGCTGTGCTTGCGCACAAAGTTGGCTCCCATGATCGCCCTATTGCCTTTGCGTCCAAATTGCTCTCGTCTGCGCAAAGAAATTATTCACAGATAGTGAAAGAAGCTTTAGCTCTCGTGTTTGGTGTTACTAAGTTCCATGATTTCTTGTATGGTCGTCACTTTACCATCATCACAGGCCACAAACCTTTGACATCGCTTTTTCATCCGACCCAGCCTGTACCTCCACGTACAGCGCAGAAATTCATTCGCTGGTCCATTTTCCTCTCGCAGTACCGCTACGATATCTTGTATCGGTCCACTGCTAAGCACGGCAACGCCGATGCGTTGTCCCGTTTGCCTGTTGCTGAGGATAAAGCATTCGATTCTTCCGAACTTGGTTGCATGTTCATTGATTCGGAAACCGATGAAGTGGTCGAATCGTTTCCGATTGATTTTCGTCGTGTCGCTACAGCCACAGCTGCTGACCCTGTCCTTGCTCCTGTTTTACGTTTTGTTGCTACGCAATGGCCTTTGTCAAAGTCTCGGATCGAGGATCCGTTGGTTCGCCGACTTTTTGCTCACAAGGAGAGACTTTTTGTTCGACGTGGTGTTTTGTTGTTGCGTTCTGATAATGATCAGTCCAGAGTCGTGGTCCCACGTTCGTTACAGTCCTCTGTTTTCCGGCTTCTTCACCAAGGACATTGGGGTATAGTGCGAACGAAACAACTTGCTCGTCAGCACTGTACTTGGTTCGGAATCGATGCTACGATTACGAATATGTGTTCTTCGTGCCCGGCGTGTGCCGCACAACAATCCGCACCGCCGCGGAAAGCCTTTGCGTGGCCAAAAGCCACTTCCCCTTGGCAACGCTTGCGCATTGATTTTGCTGGTCCATTCTGGAATGCTCGATGGTTGGTTCTGGTCGACGCCTTCAGTAATTTTCCTTTTGTTGTTCGGATGTCTTCCACGACGTCCTCCGCCACCATCCAAGCGTTGTCTGCTATCTTTTGCATTGAAGGTCTTCCGCAGACTATTGTTTCCGACAATGGCCCACAATTCATGTCCGCAGAATTTCAGTCATTCTGCCAGGCCAATGGTATTCCACATCTGACATCCGCGCCGTTTTCGCCTCAGTCCAACGGTGCCGC
This sequence comes from Schistocerca piceifrons, assembly GCF_021461385.2. Lineage (NCBI taxonomy): Eukaryota > Metazoa > Arthropoda > Insecta > Orthoptera > Acrididae > Schistocerca > Schistocerca piceifrons. The sequence goes on from NC_060138.1 coordinate 315,345,432, forward strand.
TGAACGTTTGGTCCGGACTTTCAAGTCACAGATGTTGAAATTGAAAGAGTCGCATTCTCGGGAGGACGCATTGTTGCTCTTTTTGTCTTCGTATCGCTCTCAGCCCCGAGATGGTCGCTCGCCGGCTGAGTTGCTCCACGGTCGTCCTCATCGCACCTTGATGTCTTTGCTGCATCCGCCGCATCAGGTTCCTGTGCAGCGGCAGACTCCTGCTTTTGCTCCAGGCGACGTTGTATTTTATCGCCACTATCGAGGTTCACGGCGTTGGCTCGCAGGGCGCATTCTTCGCTGCCTCGGCCGCGCGATGTATTTGGTTTTGGGGGCCTCTGGTGAGGTGCGTCGGCATCTCAATCAGCTGCGCCTCTGTCGTCGCTCGGGTTCTGCCGCTCCCCGTCTGCTTTCAGCGACGGTGCCGTCCGGTCAGCGCCCTGGGGACCCATCTACTGGCTCGCCTCATCCCCAGGTGTTACCGACGATGCCTTCCATTTTGCCCGATGGCGACGCGCCGTCGCCGCAGCAGCAGCAGCAGCCGCCGCCGCCGACGCCGCTTGTTCTCCCGCCGGCGCCGACCGCATTCGACGCTTCGTTGCAGCCGCCAGGCGCCTCCCAGGGTCACGCGCCGCCGATCGCTTCCCGTGACCAGCTGTCCTCCGCCATGGAACTCCCGCCCGCTCCGGACCACATGACGTCATCGCGCGTCGGCTACCCCGACGCCATGGAAATCGACCCTTCGGTCCCTCCTGTCTCTTTACGGGCGCATACACCGCATGTTGACGTGCACCCTGGACTAGTTTTGCAGGCGTTTCCTAGCTCCCCTCGGACCGGATGGCCGGGTGCGGGTGGCACAGCCTCGCCTGTTGTTAGGCTCCCCGCCTCATCGCATACGTCAACATGTGGTCCTCCCCACGGCGGGCGGAAGCCTTATCTCACGACCGTTCGCCGATTTGCGGGGGAGGAATGTGGTGTCACCGCCAGACACCACACTTGCTAGGTGGTAGCTTAAATCGGCCGCGGTCCATGTAGTACATGTCGGACCCGCGTGTCGCCACTGTGATCGCAGACCTAGCGCCACCACCAAGGCAGGTCTCGTGATACGAGAGTGGACTCGCCCCAGTTGTACGCGAACCTAGCTATCGCCCAGTTGTACGAGAACCTAGCTACCGCCCAGTTGTACGAGAACCTAGCTACCGCCCAGTTGTATGAAGCCTTTCTCTCTCATTAGCCGAGAGACAGAATAGCCATCAGCTAAGTTAATGGCAACGAACTAGCAAGGCGCCAGTTGTATCAGTGCCTATAGCTTACGAGTATTCAAGAGAGATGTATTCCAAAGAACCATTAAAAGATAAGTAATAAGCATCTACATACTTTTCTTCTTATTCATTTATAAGTTCTCATGTTCCAGACTTCACGCCCGTCTGCTTTAGCCTTGCGTGCCCTATCGGCCACAGCGTTAGTCTAGCATTCCTTTTCAGCCATCAACATCACGGTGTCGGCCCAGCTACCGACACAACAGAGAATTTACTCGACTTCGTGGAACGGATGAACAGCAGGTCTATGTGCTATCGAAATAGGCGGTGTATTTTGATCAATAGTTTCAGTAATCAGAAAGGCAACCAGTACAAAAGTTTTCTGGAAGCAGATCGCGATCGCTTCCAAAGCGATGTTAATAGAAGGAAAAATAAAGAAGAACAGGTTAAGAGTAAACCAGATGACAGTAGCATTCACCAAGCGGATAACACTCGACAGCAGTCGGTAAATTAGGTTCCTTCCCGACCGTTTTCCGTGAAAGGAGGAAGCAGGACAATTCTAACAGGACCAAGGAAAGGATAACGAATAAGTGCAGCAACGATAATAGTGGCTATGAGTTAATAGTTTTTAATGTCGGAACAATTTTAGACAGCAGTGAGGTGTGGAAAAGGTAGAGGCAGCACGATAAAGTGTACAGGAAACAACGTAAACAGCGGAGTGAAACCTATAGATGTAAACTTAAATGTTTTATTCAATGAAGAGGCAAGTGAGGAATAAGTAATCGGGGTGGTAGCTTTTAAGCTGGAGTGTGAGGGTCGTGTTAAGGTAGCGTATAGTTATGGTGACACAAGTAACAGCGTTAGTGAAGCCCACACAGGTGTAGTGTCGGAACTCGATGTTTCAGAGGAATATGCTCAGGGAAAGCAAGTGTTGTATTCAGGCACGGCTATGGTCTCGCTTCTCCAGACATGTTTGTTGTACAGCAAGGCGCTTCGACAAACGCTAAGTGTGAATAGCTGAGTGGCACACTGGCGTCTCAAAATGGTGTAATTTGCGACGGTAAGTGTACTGCTGGGTGCTGTGATGAAGTGAAGACCTTTGTCGTCATAAATGACGAGGAAGAAGTAGTCTAGAATGGCATGTATAGTGATTGGCTCAGAAAGAATGAAAATGAATTTCAGGCAAGTGACTACGTCTCACAAGCAAAATTCGTAAGTCGTTTGTGTACAGAAGATTGGGAAAGCGAAAAATTCAAGTTATCCAGAAAACTGCGTTGCTTATGTAAAAGTAAACCAGAGTTTTGTGATGCTTCCGACGAAATATTTAGTGCTGATATCGACAATGAATGGGATCACATTAAACACACTGTGTGTTGACAGATTTGAGGAGACAGAAAATGATTTGTTGGCTGAATCAAAACTCAGGAAGGCAAGTGCTGAAAAAGTGCGCCTGTAATTAACATAAATGTTAATGACACAGTGGTTGATTCTTTAATTCATTCAGGGAGCGATGTGTGTTATACTGGAGGACACAGGTAGCCGATCAAAAACGAAGTAATCCTCGAAGTAAATATAGTTGGAACGACCTTTGTGCAGGGGTTCCTTATTGTGCCGCACTTGTGCGCTAACATGTTGGTTGGGTAGGATTTGCTGGCAAAATATTCATGTAATATTAGTTACGAAAACTGGTTTGTGAAACTAAATGAGAGTGCAAACCGAAAACGCATTAGGTTTAAGGGCTCGCTAAGCGGTGAATATTTGGTATTTAGCATGAATATAAATAGTAGCATTGAGGAGTCAGAAGTTGACAACAGCAGAGAGAAAGTGAACGAGACTAAATCGTTGTCAACTGAATACAAAAGTGAGTTGTACTACGGGTCCTTTGTGAAGATAGAATGTCCGCATTCGAACACGTATCGGCTAGCATATTTAGTCTCAGGGAAATCCGTGGGTAAGAGGAAAGTTACTGAACTGAGACTGTATGTACAGAAGTGAACAGTGGTCGGAATCCTGACAATATTGATTACACTGTTGATTCACTTTGTCTGTAGATGTTCAGTGGATGAAATTTTGATGTTTTGTTAATGTACATATTTGTATGTTTGTATATTAATTTTTGCGTAAATTATGTTTTAATTAATCTTGTCGATTACTTCTTGATGCACAGAGATGGTGCTGAAGTTTGCAGCTCTGAGTAGATTAATTGTTGATGTGCGGAGATCGCACAGAATTTGATTCTTATTTATCTGTAAATTTAATGCTTTTTCGAAACGTAGATTTCCTCGGTTTAGTGTCATGCTGAGTGTAATCAGCTGATGTCTGATTTGATTGATTAACTGCACTGAAGAACATCAGGCGCAGATACTGATCTCTGACGTGTGCTGCGTTGTGGTCAGTGTTTTTTTTTTTCCACGTGAAGACACTGACCACAGCAGAAGAATAAAAAAACAGCAATCGTGTGACTTGTTCTCGGCACCGCGGCCGCCGTTTCCTTTCTCTCTGATGGAGGGCTCTCAGCTGTATATGGCTTGTTTTGCCCATGGTGTGGCTCAGTAGGGGGACGCGTTAGTTATTCGAGGCACAGTAGTTCATGAGAGACTTTGTTTGCCAGAATCGGGTGTGGCTGACGCGTTGCAAGGAGCATCGAAGCAATGCTGACTCCACGGAGCTGGCTGGTTCAAATGGTTCAAATGGCTCTGAGCACTATGGGACTCAACACCTGTGGTCATCAGTCCCCTAGAACTTAGAACTACTTAAACCTAACTAACCTAAGGACATCACACACATCCATGCCCGAGGCAGGATTCGAACCTGCGACCGTAGCGGTCACGCGGTTCCAGACTGAAGCGCCTAGAACCGCACGGCCACACCGGCCGGCTCCACGGAGCGTCCCGTATCTGCGAGAAGAACTGGTTCTGTGAGCTGTTCCTTTTGTGTGCAAGTTTGTGTGAGCGAAAGAGTGTAGCGCTTCGAGAGTAGAATAATCAATCAACAAACTGCGGAGGTCCCGCAGTTGACTAGACTCAATGATAGGCCCAAAGATGGCAGAGAAGAGTAAATGATTTATTTTGTGCATAATTACAGTGACAAGAGTGTTACGTTCAATATGTTTCCTTGTAATTTTTATGTTACCTTGTTCGTGTAATCGTTTGTCACAGTACAGCACGTATTTAGATGTTTCAGACAATACGCACCACAAGCACTGATCTCGCCCATGACCAAACTCTTACATCTGTTTTCTTTATATGATCTGGATGGAAAATGTATGTACCTGGGGTAATAATTCTTGGTGCTGCTTCTCTTCGTTTGCCCACTGCATGTAGGCTAAAATAAGCGGAGGTATAGTGGCACAATTGTCACTTGTTGTCACTTGGAGAGACAAGTTTGATCGTGGGTGGAGCTTAAAGGGCGCACCCACTGCGGCCGCCGAGCCTGCCGATGGAAGACGACGGCTAGCGAGTGTTCAGCGGAAGATGGCTTCACGTGGACCTGTCAGTTTCAAGTGGCTAGCGGTTACGTGACGTCTCGAAGGTTAACCAGCACACGGATTTAACACAAAGCTTTATCCAAGTTTGCGATGATTACAGACAAATGCAAATTAGTACCACAAAGTGCGATATGTCAAATGAAAGAGCAGTTGAAACGAATCATCCGAGACGATCTATACGAATTTATACGAATTTTACATTAAAAGGTATTTACATTAAAAGATATTAAATAAACAGATCTGCAATATGTGCTAGTAACTGAATAATTTAGGACCTTTGAACCAATGCAGGTACACAGTAGAGCGGGTGATCAGTTTAAAGGTCTCGTCAAAATACAACGACTGACATACTTGTATAAAATGCAGTATTAATATTTCACTGGAAAAACACTAACTTCATTAATTTTTTGCTAATAATTAATTAAAACAAATAATACAAAACAAATACATGAACAGCAAGGCACTGTATGATAGCAGGTGTCGTTATACACATTCAAGGCACTGTATGATAGCAGGTGTCGTTATACACGTTCCAACATTATTAGTTTGTGATATTTGTAATTATTATGATATGTTGTCTTTTTCATTAACAGTTTTTCCGTGTTGTGCCCATATCTGTATATATACATAAATTTTGATCAGCGCATCAGAAAGAGCGTTTCAGATTGTAACACTTATATCGATTAAAAGTAGGCTTATATTAATTAACTGTGTATCTGCAGTTATGAAATGTGTATTCTGTGTTATTTAAACTCCTTGATCTGTGGCATGAAAATTAGAGTTTGTCAAGTATATATGAAAAAAGAAAAATAATATGTCAAAATGATAAATTATTAAAATATGTGTATGTTCATAAAAAAGCATATGTTTATTGAAAGCTGGTTCATGCTTAGGGCACTTGTATTTGTAACATGTAGAAGCTGTAGGGAAGTTCCCTCTGCAACGGAAGTGGCATGGCGCTATGTAAAAGGTGGTTTCGACGGTCTAACTGAGAGGCCCCTTTGTGTGAACGGCGCGCAGTATGTGGCTAGCCGTATCACGACTTTGTCGGTGCTAAGGGAGGCAATTGGAATCTGTTTTACAAAGGATTTGCCTCCGTTGTGAATCTGGCAATTATTTGGTATTCTCGGCACAAAGTGGCATAAAGGAATGGCTCTAATATATTGAAAATACAACGCCAAGATGAGATTTTATAGAGCCTTTCGAACATCAAGAGCTGTGAGTACAGTTAGCCACCATGTCGCTTGCCACCAATCTTCGCCGCTGTTTCACTAACCTCACACATTCAGTAATGTGTATGGGTATGGACCAGTTAATTTGTGTATTGTTTCAATAATAATCACAAAAACATAAATTCGTTTCCAGAAACAAATTTTGTATCCTGATCACGAACCTATGCAGGGTCCTCATCAAAGTGCCATTAAAACTGAGTGTTCTGTTTTAAATGACCAATTCTTGCATTCAAGTGTTTAAAAGTGATTTTTTGTCTAGCGTAAAAGGAATAGTAAATGTTAAAGCCAAAACCACAAAAGTGAAGTTGGATATGCTTTTGCTAAAGTATGCTTGCTTTATCACAAAATATGGTTTTGTAGTATTACACTGTAAGATTGTGTAAATATTATTGTCTAAAATACAAGCTTCACATGCGATACAAAGGAAAATAAGTTACGCTCATTTTCCAAAATAGCTTGGTTTTGATTTCTATCATGAATAGTTCCTTTTTTTTAACTAACCACCGTGTTGTATTTTATTGTCTTGCAAAGTAAATTATGATCTACTCGAAGCGAAGTGAATGATCAGCTTTTTGAATTTGTCTTTTCTACTGTAATAATCAAAGAGCGTTGACTAGTGAAACCATACTAGTTTATGGGTCCCCATCATATTAGGAAGAAATAGAACTATTACTGTTGCTAAGGAAAACTGATAAATGTAGAGGAGCTTAAACAGTGTATTTATGATATTATTCATGTTTATTTGTTTTTTTTTTTTTTTCAAGTCAATTAAGATAAAAGCCGCTCATGTCCAAATTTAGTTCTGCGCTTCATGCAGTAACATTTCAGTGTTTGATTCCGTAATGCTCTTGAGTGTAGCTGGCATCAGTATGAGCTTGGTGTAAAATTACTTCCTATAATTCACTGATGTGTGCGTAATTGGTAACTGCTGCTACACGTAGTTCAGAGTGCACTGTCTCAATTTTTATTCTGTTTGCTGTTCAAAGGAAAATTTCAACGAAAGTAGCTTCAATAGCCAATATTAAATTTTCTTAAACATATATTTTCAAGTTAATGTGCCTAGTTGGGCTCGCGACCGATCAGTGTCTTCATTAACTTACGATTTTACCACTTTCATTATCTCCCAAGGTTAAAGTCCGTTTGGTTTTTCTGTTGATTTCACCAAAGTCAAAATTATAGTCCGATACATTTGTCCATTAGACACACGCGCGGTCAATCTTCTAAATCCTCTCAGAAGGTAACATTTGCGTGTTTCGCGGTAGAGTCATATACGTTAGTGCTATAAAATCCTTATGGAAAGCGGTGCCTTATAAAGAACTGTAATATTATGTAGTGGCACAAATGAGCAAAAATTGTCTTCGCAATCTGCGAAGATAACAGAAAAACGTTAAAACATAAATTCTGGGCAAACTGCTGCAGCTACAGCTTTGTGCAGAATACACTTTTTAGATAAGAATTTGAGCTCGCATATAATGTTTGAAACAGAATTAAGATCGTTCTATGAAAAAAGTTGGGCAAAGAAGTGATCATCAATGGAAAGCAGTTACGTGACGTAGCTTGGGGAATTTCGCGTCGAGATTATTTACATGCAGCTGACTCAAAGCCCCTGGAGGGGGGAGTTCTGCGCACCTTTGCCGACGCCGGACCTGTATTACTGGACAAGACACTTTGGTTATAATTTTTGCCGATCCTGAAGTGCTGATCTTAGCCGAATTACGCGTGTGCGCGAAAACGGAAGGAAGGGATTTTCGCAAACAATCTGGACTTAGGATATTTTCGGTGTGGAACACAATAGTGATTGACGTTTTTCACGCATAGAGTCTTTTGGTGATTGTTTTCGTAAGCAAATGGGACTTTGCGGTAAAATCGTAGCTGTGCGACTCTATTTCTATTTGAGTGCCCCCACACATGGCCGGCGAGGTGCTCCTCTGCAACTCTGTTTATTTTTTAGCATTGCGAACTGTGTTTTAGGATTAGAGATGAGTCGTTCGTGAAGTAACGGGTCCAAAGGAACTGTTCATCAAGGAGAACGGAACTAGCGATGAACGAATTCTAAGAAACGGTCTTTCTTCACTTCGGTCTTGGCTTCCCACTTATAGTTCCCCGGAACGGGAAACGGTCGGTCTCGTTCCCGCAACGACACGTCGGCCGGTCTCGTCCCAGCCTCGGTCCCGTTCCCGTCTGTCTTGGTCTCGCTCGGCCGGACTCGTCCTTCTTCGCGTGGCCACTCGTCGCAGTTCCACTGCCGACTGCTCATAATTAGTTCAGTGTATACTTGTTCGTTTCTTTCGCTACGGACGCCCATTCTGGATCTGTTTCAAAACTTTTTTGAACTCTGAACTTTTGGTTCTTCTCGTATTTTATTCAACGTCCATGTCCGGTAATTAAAATGTATTTAATAATTACGTAAATTACATAAAATTACGTGGTATGTAATACATACATCTTTTCACGTAACATAACGGCGTATCAGCTTACTTCACTATTTCGATAAACATCAGAAGTAATACTTGTAAAAAGGAAAGATGTTTTTATTATTACACATGCAAAGGAAGTGGGCACGACACACACGAGTGGCCATTTTCCGTCTTTCTTTTATCAAAGGTAAAAGAGCATGTTCACTGTTATGGAAGGCAGGCCGACTTACAACGAATGAAGTCTGCTTTCCATAATCGAGTGTCTGGTGTCACATTTGGTAAAGAGAATAAGATAACTTCTACAGCCGGCCGGGGTGGCCGAACGGTTCTAGGCGCTACAGTCTGGAGCCGTGCGACCGCTACGGCCGCAGGTTCGAATCCTGCCTCGGGCATGGATGTGTATGATGTCCTTAGTTTAAGTAGTTCTAAGTTCTAGGGGACTGTTGACCTCAGAAGTTAAGTACCATAGTGCTCAGAGCCATTTGATTTTTAACTTCTACAATATAATTTCAGTGGTACAGGGTGGCGCACATATAATCGGCCCTGAGTTATAAATTGCTCCGAGTTAGAGGACGAGAGTTGGCGAGCAGGAGCATTTGCTGCTCTTTTCCTTTCTGCCGACCGTCGCATACTCATCTCCAGTGAGCGAGTGAATTGGCTGTTACGTTTTTGGTCATGAGCTGTTCCTCCCATGGAGTATCTTGCAATAAATTGTTGTCTCGTCTTCCGCTCTTTCACTTCAGTATTTAGCGATGACCCCGTTGATCCCACTTCATACTATTTACTTCAGCAAGAATCACATCCTCGACTCACCTGTATCTACGCTCCTCCTCTCTCCATTTCCTTTGACCACAGTGTATTTGATACGTCGTAGTCATAGGCGGGAGGGGACTGATCTGCATATGGAACGGATTCACTGTATTCAGAATAAATGCACTGTATATGTTCAGCCCTAGCCTATTGATGTCATGCGGCTTACTTCAGACGTTTATACGCAGATCGTAACTGCTTGTCCAAGCACTTAATGTAATGTGTATATTGAAGTGCAGAAGGAATCAAGATTAGGCTTCAATATTATGTCGACACCAATGTGCTCAGAGACTTAGCACAAGCTTAGAATGTTCGAGGTGGTGAAGGCAATAGGCTGCGCGCCTTCGAAGGAACAATGCCGGCATTTTCCTTCAGCGAGTCGGAGAAGGGAAGGAAAATTTAAATCTCGTTGGTCGGTCGCAGGTTTCAGTATTCGTCCTGCAAATACGAATCCACCGTGCTAACGACAGCGCCAACTCAATGGATGGTAAGTGTCTAGTAATTTGCGTAGAATTGCAAATGATGAGTCAATTTTGATTAGACTGATACATTTGTCTGACATGTAACTATGCGGTGAAGACATACAGCAAGAAAAAGTGGCTGTAATTGCTTAAAGCTTCAAATCTAAATGGAAGCTCCGATGTCTCAGTTGCACCAGCACTAGGCTTCAACGGAAGTAAAAGTATCGTTGTGATCTAACAATACAAATAGAGTGACGTCTACAAAGTTTCGACAGTCAGCTTTAAGCTACAACAGATGCACTGAGACGGGTTGATGAACTGAAACGAGCAGACACTTTCCTAGTTCAGACAGAATGGAGAAAAAAATTCAATGTCTGTAAGTGTACGTGTGTGAGTGAGTGAGAGAGAGAGAGAGAGAGAGAGAGAGAGAGAGATAGATAGAGAGGGTTTCAATAAAAACGGACAAAAATTGAGTACAAAATTTCAGTCGCAATTTGTGAGTTTCAGTCAGTGCTGTGAAACACTGGTTTCTTTTTTGAACGTTAATTGAAATTTATTGTGAAATCATTCTGGCTGCTGCATTTGAACTAATAGAACTCGAGCTGACGTGCACTTACATTTCAACAGATGCCTCATCACCAAGCAAGCGAAGTGGAGCATTGATTACTAATAAACTTACAACTCTGACCGACATATATAAATTCCGTATCAAGTCAGTCCGAACAGAAAATTGGAAATAGTTTTGGAACTCTGTTCTGAATTTTGTACATGGTATGTTTCACCAGAAGCCTATTTATTCCTTCTTACTAAAGTAATCTCTCGGTCCAGCCATGTGTATAGGTCGAACAGCATTGTCAGTGCTGCTCAGAACAGCCCCCTGTGTCTCCAACTGTCAACGGGACAACCTGATCCTTTTCACACAAGTTAGTCTGTCAGAAAGTCATCAAAGGTTATTGATAGCTTAGCCATTCTTAATACTCTGGAAGATGGTTTCTCAGCAAGGAAAGATGCCCTCCGAATCGGCGGTTCAGCACAACTGCATAATTTGTATATTCAAGCGCTAATGTTTCCAGATGTATCACTATATTACAGTATTCTTATTATTCGGTTATCGTTAAATAAGTAACAGTTTTTCGGAGGCCTAGTTTCGTAAGTTTAAATTGCTCTTTGTTTCTACATACGGTGTTTTGATAAGTTATATCATAGACGTGTCCCTTTTAATTGTATGTCATTGTCCTGTACTCAAGTATCTCTAATTGTCGGTGTTTGCGAGCACATTTCATTTAAATACTTTACATTCACTGCGTGAAGCATTTATGTCAAATGCGCTAGCTATTACCGACAATCGGACATCGTTGTGTACACAGGACAAGGAGGTACATACCCTGCTTAATAAAGCAGCCATATACACCAAAAGAAAAAAAAAGTGAAGCAATCAGAACACAGTGTCAGTTCTTAATGTACAGTGTGAAAATTATTGAACTACGTGAAATAAAATCGTCATAACCTCTGACCGGTTTGTGTTAGGACGTTCAAACTGCACGGTCGGCCGCTGGCATGATGAGAATTATAATGTGCTGTGTGGTTTGGTTTAGCGAAGAGGCTCACTTTCATTTGGATGGGTTCGTCAATAAGCAATACTGGCGCATTTGGGGGACTGATAATGCGGATTTCGCGGTCGAGAAGTCTTTTATCCTCAACGGGTGATTATATGATGTGCAGTGTCCAGTCACGAAATAATCAGTGCGATGTTCCTTGATGGCACGGTGACTACCGAACGGTACGTGATGGTTTTGGAGGATGATTACATCCTCATTATCCAAAGTGACCCTGATTTCGACAATATATGATTCATGTAAGACTGAGCTCGACCACATCGAAAGAGGAGAGTGATGTCCTGGAGGAGCACTTTAGGGACCCCATTCTGGCTTCGGGGAACCCAGAGGCCACTGGCATGAGACTCGATTGGCCGCCATATTCTACGGACCTGAACACATGCGACTCCTTTTTGTAGGGACATATTAAAGACAGGTGTACAGCAATAACCCCAAAACCATTGCTGAGCTGAAAGTAGCCATTCAGGAGGTCATCAATAGCATCGATGTTCTGACATTTCGGCAGGTCATGCAGAAATTCGTCTCCGCCACATCATCGCCAAAGATGGCAGGCATATCGAACATGTCATAACCTAAATCATATAGAATATAGTGTGTGCACGCCGTAGTTTGTAAGTAATTTATGTTTGTTTTTCAGTTCAGTAATTGTCACACTGTATCTTCGTACATACACTACGTGATCAAAAATATCCAGGCACGCCAAAAAACATACGTTTTTGATATTAGGTGCATTGTGCTGCCACCTACTGCCAGGTACTCCATATCAGCGACCTCAGTAGTCATTAGACATCGTGAGAGAGCAGAATGGGGCTCTCCGCGGAACTCATGGACTTCGAACGTGCTCATGTGATTGGTTGTCGCTTGTGTCATTGTCTGTATGCGAGATTTACACACTCGTAGGTCAACTGTTTCCGATGTGATAGTGAAGTAGAAACGTGAAGGGACACGTGCAGCACAAAAGCGTACAGGCCGACGTCGTCTGTTGACTGACAGAGACTGCCGACAGTTGAAGAGGCTCGTAATGTGTAGTATGCAGACATAATTTCAAACTGCATCAGGATCCACTGTAAGTACTGTGACAGTTACGCAGGAGGTGAGAAAACTTGGATTTTGCGCTCGAGCGGCTCCTCATAAGCCACAGATCACGCCAGTAAATGCCAAACGAAGCCTCGCTTGGTGTAGGGAGCGTAAACATTGGACGACTGAACAGTGTAAAAACGTTGTGTGGACTGATGAATCACGGTTCACGATGTGGCGATCCAATGGCAAGGTGTGGGTTTGGCGAATGTCATCTGCCAGCATGTGTAGTGCCAACAGTAAAATTCTAAGGCGGTGGTGTTATGGTGTGGTCGTGTTTTTCATGGAGGGGGCTTGCACCCCGTGTTGTTTTGAGTGCTAGTATTACGGCACAGGTCTAAATTGATGTCTTAAGCGCCTTCTTGCTTCCCACTGTTGAAGAGCAATTCGGGGAAGGCGATTGCATCTTTCAACACAATCGAGCACCAGTTCATAATGTACGATCTGTGGCGGAGTCGTTACACGACCATTACATCCCTGTAATGGACTGGCCTGCACAGAGTCCTGACCTAAATCATATAAAACACCTTTGGGATGTTTTGGAACGCCGACTCCAAGCCAGGCCTCACCGACCGACATCGATATCTCTCCTCAGTGCAGCACTCCGTGAAGAATGGGCTGCCTTTCCCCAAGAAACCTTCAAGCACCTGACTCAACGTATGCCTGTGAGAGTGGAAGGTGTTATCAAGGCTAAGGGTGGGCCAATAACATAGTGAATACCATCATTACCGAAGGAGGGAGCCAAGAACTTGTAAATCATTTTCAGCCGGGTGTCCGGATATACGCCATTTGCGCCATTGGCGGATGTGTAAATGACTAGAGTTGTGATTCTCTGTAATACGGATAACGGTCACCCGAGTGTATTGTTATTGTTTGTGTTTAGTGTTAATATCAGGCCTATGTCCGCAGTTCATAGTCTAGCTCTTAGTGTCTTCTAGCTCGTGCAGACCCAGGCTCGATCCTCGGTTGGGTCGGAAATCGCTTAAGGATCGACTGTTTGTGTTATTGTGATCTCATATTCATCGTCGTATAAGTTGCTGAATTGGCGTCGAATGAAAAGACTTGGTAGCCTAATAAACCGACGGTGTCTCCCGGCCAATAATGCGGTATGATCATTTCATTTCAATTCATTTCGCCGAAGACTAGTAGGGTATATGAAGGGAGTGAACAGCGTCGATATTGAATGATCGCATTGAAGGACACATAGATGTCTTGTTCTTCTACCAGCACCTGACCGAATTTGAAAGAGGTGTCATTGTGGGCCTCCTTTTGGTCGGTCAGTCGAAATGAGCATTAACCAGATTTGTGACGCAATTGGGTGTGACAGTGGTCCGATGTTGGGGTTCATGGGAACGTAAGGGTAGGCATATAACTCGTCAAGGCTCCGGTTGACCAAGTCCGACGACCACGAGGGAGGGTCGCCGTATTGTGCATCACGCACATCACAGTCTCTCCAGATCAACGTCTGCCATCACAACATTCTGCGTGTGTTTGTGTGTGTGTTATCCCACACAAACGGCTGTTTTTGGAGGAGTTCTTTGATTGGGAAGCATCGAGTGCCGATAAAAGGCATCATACTGTGGACAGCTGCGAATCGCTGTTCTGCGCTCACTGCGTGACCGTCATCGGCGAATGTGGTGGCGACCTGAGTGGAGGTGCAGTTCCCTCAATGTTCTGAAGGGACACAGAGGTGTAAATCCTGTCGTTATGGTGTACCAATAATAGGGAATGACTAAAAGGCGTGGTTAGTGGTGACTGAGGGAACTGTGAACGGAAAATGGTACGTCAAGGATATCCTGCTTTCAGTTCACAGCTGGTAATGACTGAGAAACTCTGACAGAAAACGATACAACATTATTTGTTACCTCTGATGCTACAGTATCGTGGTTCCCTTTTTCAACAGGAAAATGCTCGACCAAACACAGCATGTGTCTCTATGAATTGGCAGTGAAATCTTGCGGTATTTCCACGGATGGCACACTTCCCAGATTTGTCCACGATAGAATACGTATGAGATAAGCCCGGACGTGAACTGATATCAGCGCCTGCACCTAGGACGTCGAGAACCAGCTACACCAGTTGTGGCTCAGCTTGCCTCAGGAGAGGATACAGCGATATTATGACACCTTCCCATCTTCCCATCCGTATCAGTGCATGCACCGAGGCCAGAGTGCAAAGTCGTACTCATATGTGGGTCCATATTGACAAACTTTCTATAGATTTTACTCGATTTTCTAATCACTGAAATAATATCACATAAACTCTCAACCCGTGAAGTTTTATTTCGTGGGTGAGTCACCTTTTTTGTCAGGCTGCGTATATTCCTCCCATTCAGAAGAAGGGCTCACCGTATAATTACAGTACTATAGCGGTCACAGTCAAGGGTACATAGTACTTCATTTATTTTGATTGTTTATTTATTCGTTCACAGACCATTTGGTAAAATAGAAATTGATCCATCAGAAACAGATATAATATATACACATAAAACATTTACAAAACAGAATGGGATAACCTGAAGATAGGGCAGGAAATCGGCCATGGCTTAATCAAACAAACCATTCCAGCATTCGCTTTAGCGTGAAGAGGAAACCATGGCCGGACGGGGTACAAACCCCAGTCCTCCCGAATTCAAGGCAGTACATTAAGATTGGTGTGGCACTTCGCTCTGTACATGATAGGCAGGGGAATAACAAAATACATTGTTCGCACTGTGCGAACAACACGCATAACAAGTAAATAAAAGAAAACAAATTCTGGAAATAGAAACATTGCTCAAAAAGTAAAAATACATGAACGAATTACTCGGAACTGCATAAAATTACAAACTGCACAGTAAGACAATGAATGATTCGGAAAAATACATGAAAGCTATTTAAAACACTTCTCAAAGAATAAAAGGGAACAGCACGTTATATAGTGCTGCTAAAAGGTATGAAGCACGACACTAAAACCATCACAATTAGGTTGGCGCTAGATCCTTCCTCAGCAGAGATGTGTCACATTGTGTGTGAAACAGAGAAAGCTGAAGACCAGCAGCAGGAACATTCTTTGCAAAGACAAACACAGCATTGATGGTACATTAGTTAATAGGTTAATAGAATCAAAAGAACTGAACAATAATAGGAGGCCCAATAGTTCTACAAACTAACAAAATCATTTCCATTGTAGAAACTCTTCTCAACAAGAAATAAGTTTAACTCTGATCTAAAAGCTGTTTACATCTCCAACCTCTTTATGTATGTTGGCAGCGCGTTAGAGAGAACGGCATCACAGTTGCTCACATGTCTTTGAGTGCGATTTGTTTTAGTTAGTTCTGTATGGAGGAAGCCACAGTTGCGAATATTATGACTGTGGTAATCTTAGTTGGTTAGCAGGTCACCAAATCTAGTTGCGGTCGTCATCATCATACATTTGTATATGTGCAAGGAGGGTACAGTAAGCAAACGTAAGTCTTTAAACACAAGCTTGCAGTGAGCCGTAGGCGAACTATGTGAAAAGATCCGAATAACTCTCTTCCGTAATGTAAAACTTCAGTTTAGTAACTACTAATTTTACCCCAGAAAATTATTCTGTTAACTACAAAGGACTGGAAGTAACGAAAATAAGTCATTCATGCAATATCTGGGTAGCAAACCTTAGAAATAATACTCAGAACAAAACACGCAGGTCTGATTTCCTGGGTTACAAGGTCTTTCCAGTTTAAATATTGGTAAATATGCATTCCTAAAAGTTTTGTGCTTCATTTTGAATCCCGCCTGGACGGTGGCTCGTGGGTCTGTTCGTGTAAACTGAAGGGTAGGCCGAATTTAGGAACCGATTAGGAGCAGGTGAGTTAAAAATCTCGATACTGCTTTTACTTAACAGAACATTTAATAGAGGGCCGGCCGGTGTGGCCGTGCGGTTCTAGGCGCTTCAGTCTGGAACCGCGTGACCGCTACGGTCGCAGGTTCGAATCCTGCCTCGGGCATGGATGTGTGTGATGTGCTTGGGTTAGTTAGGTTTAAGTAGTTCTAAGTTCTAGGGGACTGATGACCACAGATGTTAACTCCCATAGTGCTCAGAGCCTTTTGAACCATTTAATAGAGAATATTAGTCACTGACATACGTAACTTTGCACTGAAGAGCACTTAGGTGCGAAGCCGTACATCAATCAAACACCGGCTAGAAGGTACAAGGGCAAGTATCTGTAGTGGCTCGCCCACTATGAAATTGAAACAATGTTGCCTGGTCGTCTACTTGGAATCAAAAGGGTAGAATCTGGAGCGGGGCTCATATAGCTGCACAGCTCCGGCTAGAGGGTGCTGTCGTCGGTGTCGTAGTCGTAGTGCCAACCTAAGAACTTTTACCTACGCCGTGGCATCGTAGCTATCGATACCACACTTCATATCCCTTCTAACTCACTTCCGTCCAGTATCAAATGCAGATCTAAGTTTTCGACTCTTCTTCCCAAACAGTATGTAGCTAATTTCCTCACATTTAGGGTTAGCCAGTTGACACTGAACCATGAATGCAAATACTTAAGGACTTTACAGTAGTGATGGAGAGAAATTCCTTAAAATCACTTACCAGTACACTAGTGTCATCAGCAAACAACATGACCTTTCCAGCGTTGTCTGAGGTATGTATATCATGTATTATTTTGATTATCCTTGCATTGTTATATGTGGTGACTTCAATATTAATTTTGTATATGACTGTGCAACAAAAAGGATGTTGGTAGATCTCCTAAATTCATGTGATCTGATGCAAACTGTTTTCTTTTCCAACTGGGGTGCAGAGGAATAGTAGCACAGTCATAGACAATATTTTTATTCATTCTTCATTACTATATGGGCATTCTGTTAGTAAAAGCGTGAATGGCCTTTCAGACCATGACGCACATATTTTAACACTAAAAGGCTTTTGTACTCAAACCAGTGTCACATTCAATTACAAATTATGTAGGAAAGTTAATCCAACACCAATAGAGAGTTTTTTAAAACTTGTCAAGGAACAAGAGTGGCTAGATGTCTATAGTACTGATAATATAGATGATAAATACAATGCTTTCCATAATACATTTCTAATGCTCTTTGAGAGTTGCTTTCCATTACAACATTCTAAACGGGGTACTAGCAGTAATGGACAGCTAGGGCGGCTGACTAGTGGGATAAGGATATCAAGTAGAACAAAGCGGGAATTATATCAAAATGTTAGAAGTAGTCACAATCAACCTACAGTAGTCCATTACAAACAGTATTGAAAGGTGCTTAAAATGTTATTAGGAGGGCAAAGAGTATGTGGCACGCAAATAGAAAAGGTAATTCACAGGATAAAATTAAAACCATAGGGTCAGTTGTGAAGGAAGTGCCTGGTCAGCAGCACAAGGTCGACGATATAAAGTCAGTTTGCAGTAAAAATATTTCTGTTACTGATAAATCAGATACATGTACAGTACTTAACAATCATTTTCTGAACATTGCCGGTGAATTAAATAAAAATTTATTTTCTACAGGAAATCATATAACTTCCTTGGCAAATGCCTTTCCGAGATTGATGTCTGAAATACACCTCTGTGATACAGACAAGAGGGAGATTGAGTCAATAATTAAATCACTGAAGACTAAGGACCCTCATGATTATGATGGAGTTTCTAGCAGAATATTAAAGTACTGTGCTGCACATGTTAGCCCTGTATTTAGGCATATTTGTAATTTTTCCTTTAGGAATGGTCAGTTTCCTGAAGTACTAAATAGTCAAGCCGCTTTATAAAAAGGGATAAAGAGATAATGTAGATAATTTTAGACCTATTTCTATGCCATCAGTGTTTGCAAAAGTTATTGAAAAGGCTGTGTATGTAAGGATAATTGATCATAAATCGACTTGAGGATCCCTGGGATTTACGATATCCCTTATGAGTGTGGTAACAATTACATCAGTTACTCCATCCGCATTGTTTCTGACCGCTATGCAGAGCATCAAAATTGAGAACTGGAGACATCTGCAGTTGCTGAGCACTGCCTCACAAACAAACACGAAATACTGTTTCACTGAAAGGTTTTGTCCTAGGCTCCTAGATACTGGGATTCTGTAATAAGAGGCGGCAGAAATAACATGCGAGAAAATCTTCAACAGTGACAGCGGATGTTATCTTAGCGGTGCATAAAAGCGAGCTGTCGATGCAGAGAAGAGCCACAGATATTGGTCCCAATGTTTACCCAGCAGTGGGAGCGATGGCGCCACCAGCGAAGACACTGACACCATCTGCGACAGCATGAAGTAATTACGACCAATCAGAAGCCGTCTTTGGGTTTTATAAGGCCACCGCAGCAGCAGTTTGGACAGTCAGTTGCTCCTGATGAAGACGATAGAGGTAACCGTCGAAAGCTAGATGTTTTACACCGAACTGACTCGGCGAGAAGTCCGAGAATATTTTGTACAACTTTTCTCTACTTTTTATTAATATAGCCACGAAAGTATTTGGACAGAAAGGGTATAAGCTGGCAGAGACGTATGGGGAATCATTCTGAGGACGATACGGGACGTAAATGACGGTCTCTCGAATACGGCAAATCCGGGTGGCTATAGAAATGACATGTTACTTTCTTCAGAATCTATGGAAAGTAGTTGATGGGCCATGAAATCACGACTCAGCGACATGTTGTTGGACGTCCACACCACATCACAAAACGTGGAGAACAGAAGCTTGCTAGCTCCGTAAAGCAAGATAGTCAGTGATCAGTGGCAGATCGAAGGCACGCTGTTGAACATGGGATCCCTACGTGTTCCCATGTTGACGAACGACATCGTCATTTACGATTGCAGTGGGCACGGTTTCATCGAGGTTAGGCCATAAATGGTTTGAACCTGTCACATGATCGGGTAAATCACGTTCTTGTTGTACCAGGATCATTTTCTTTCTCCCGAATGCGTCATCCAAGCAAACGGATGCTCAAATATTGTACCCCCGCTACGGGTATAGTCTGACGGAAACAGTATTGCGTTGTGAGAGATATTCACCTTGGCTTCCATAGAAAATGTGTTACAATCCGATTACAATTACTTGATAGTTGATGCGTGTCACTTGCCGCTACAGTGTTGCAACATTTCCTGCCGGCTACCGCTCGGTTAGGTGACACACGTACAAGGCATGTCGCTTCACAGATGTTGTTAATGTGTAATGGGGAGCAGTGTCGGCAGCGGCGCCGTGAGGTATGACGGAATTGGGGGGTGCTCTGTTGACAGCTGACTTTGAGTGACCAATGGCTGAAATGCAGCGAATGAGAGGTTTTGCAGCACTGAATTTAAACTCATGTCCTAACCTAACCACAAATAGCGACGTCCAGTATAGCTGAGGATAGGCGATCAACTGTCAGCAGGAGAAGGAAATTCTCGATTGAGCAAAGTCAAGACAGGAAAATTTAATAAGGCGTTTGTTTGTGTAGCGCCTTCTGAAGCAACATTTAAGTTTTAGCGGTAAAAGGAAATTGTAACTGCTCACCTTCATTAGCTACCTCACGCTGGGTTCTCGGGATGCCGTGTTACCAACAGACGAGCAGTCTTGACTGGCACGCAGTTGCTAGTAATGACCAAACAAGCAGATTCCAAACAAAAGACAATGATAGCAAGAAAAATAACTGGAAGTTACAAAATTCAGTACAAGTATTAAAGGAAGTGGTAATGTATTAGAAACAAAAGACATTTAAACCAAATAAATGAGTACAAATGATAAAATATTTTGATTAAATTTAGGAAAAGAAACTAAGTAATGACAATTCACGAGATTTGAACACTCGGACCTCTCAATATTAGATGTACCTACTAACCTGTACTCTGTGCTATTATACTGCTAAATGCTTTTGCATTTGTTACTCAAGTGTCCCATTCGCAACGATCAATTGACAACCTTCAAATATCGGCTTTATGTAATGCCTACGAAGGTTATCTAATGTAAGCTGACCTCGTAAACAAGAAACGTAAACTGCGTCCACAGGCCCTGGAAGACCCAGCGGTACCGACGGGCCACCGTGTCACCCTCAGCCCACAGGCGTCACCGGATGCGGATGTGGAAGGGCACACCACTCTACCGACCGTATGTCAGTTTCCGAGACTGGAGCCACTACTTCTCAATCTAGTAGCTCCTCAATTTGCCTCACAAAGGCTGACTGCACCCCCGTTGCCAACAGCGCTCGGCAGACCGGATGGTCACCCATCCAAGAGCTAGCCCAGCCCGAAGGCGCTTAACTTTGGTGATTTGACGGGAACCGGTGTCACCATTGCTGTAAAGCCGTTGGCTAAGCTGAGGTATGATTATAATAACTGTATAAACGACACTGAATAAAGTTTTATGTGGAAGGATCCAGTAGCGTTCGGTTTGTGTTGTGTATGAAACGTCTGTATTGCGATAGTATTGTCGTATGGGTGTGTGCCCTGTGTGTTTGCGTGTGCGTATCCGTGTGTTGTTGTTGGTGTGGTTATCACGTGTGATAAAATACGAAATAATGGAGCCAGACCCAGGATGATAGATCCAAACACATCAAGAAAGAAAGCCGGAAAAGGAACTGGAAGTGAACTGAGAATGCAGTTCGGCAACGTCGAAGGGTTTAGCGTGACGTAGAGCGCTCTGATTGGAAGAAACCAGCTACAATGCGTGAAGTGTCAATTGTAATGTAATTTTATGGGACTATAGTAATGAATTGTATTCTGATAACTGTGGACTGCTTGTATGTAATTGCGGACGACTTACATCCGCTCATGCTTGATGTCCTCCTCGAATTCGATGAACTGTGCATGTCACAAAGTCGAGTCGTACTATACTGATTTGTAGAGTACGATAGTGAACTCAAATTGAAGAATCGGCCACCAAATTCGCCTGATCTGAACGCTCTGGAAATTATCTGGCAAGCTATCTGGTGAACAGCTTATAGCTGAATAGCCACCATTTACGTGACTTGTGTGACCTGGGGGTTTACATCTGGTGGCACATAGTTCCAGTAACCTACCAAAGAAGGCACTGCAGGTAGAATCTCCGCTGTGTTGTGTTCCAGAAATGGAACAACAATGTATTAAGCAGGGTCTCATAATATTTGGGCTCATCGGCTTATGGATGAAGAAGCTAAAACAGGATTTACCGAATTTCTGTCAACAGAACTGAGAGAAACGTCAAGTAAGAGGTGACATTTATAGACGTTTAAAATGTAGCACCAATGACCTGATAATAAGTTTTGGCACTGATTTCTGTGCATTTGTTAGTACTTTTGGTGACTGAGTTTGTAAGAAATATACCAATATTGTGGCAGAATGAGTAAATACGAGGGCTATCCGCAAAGTATATTACGTTTTAGAATTAAAAATAAATAAATTATTGGAATTTTTTTATTATATACAGATGAAAGCCACACTTAAATACTACTTTTCTACATAGTTGCCATTTAAATTAAGGCACTTATCGTAGCGATGGACGAGCCTGGAAATTCCATCGTCGTAAAATTCGGCCGCCTGCGCCTTCAACCACGTGGTTACCTCTTCTTGAAGCAGTGCGTCGTCATCAAAACGCTGCATAGCCAACCACTTGCATTGCTGGGAATAAGTGGAAGTCGCTCGGTGCCAGGTCGGGACTGTACGGCGGATGAGGAAACAACTCCCACTTAAAAGATTCGAGAACTTCACGAGTGGCATTTGCCGTGTGCGCCCGGGCGTTGTCGTGAATCAGCAAGATCTTTGAGCCCAACTTTCCCCTGCGCTTGTTTTGTATTGGCCTTCTGAGGTTGTGCAGAGTTTGGCAATACCTTTCATAGTTTATTGTAGTGCCTCTTTCCAGGAAATCCACAAAAATCACACCTTTTCTGTCCCAAAAAACAGTCGCCATCATCTTCCTTGCCGACATTGTCTGCATGCATTTCTTGGGTTTGGGGGGGGGGGGGGGGGGAATTTGTGTGCCCCCACTGCATTGACTGCAATTTTGTCTCGCAGTTCACATGCTTAACCCATGTTTCGTCACCAGTAACGATGCGATCGAGTAATGAGTCGCCATCTTTCTCGTAAGCGTCCAAAAACGTTAACGCTGCAGCCATTCGCTGATTTTTGTGAGTCTCTGTCAAGAATTTTGGTATCCATCTTGCACAACACTTGTGGTAACCAATCTTTTCGGTAAGGATTTCGTGCAACAAACTTCGTGAAATTTGTGGAAAACTCATAGAGAGTTCCGTTATTGAGAAATTACGGTTTTCACGGACCGCGGCATCGACTTTTTCGACAAGTTCGGCAGTCACTATGCTGGGTCTTCCACTTCGCTCTTCGTCGTGAACGTTAGTTCGGCCATTTTTAAATTTTATGACCCATTGACGCACTCCACCATCAGTGACTATGTTGTCCCCATACACTTTACAAAGCTGCAGATAGAATTCTATCGGTGTACAGTTTTTTGCAGTCAGAAACCTTATTACAGCACGCACTTCACACTTCGCGGCATTTTCAATTAACGCTGACATTTCAAACTGTCACTATAACTCAACGGAGTACAGCACGAACCTCTCACTAGCACGGCAGGATGCCGACTGAGCGGCGGAATGCCATTACACCAAGATGGCCGCGCTAGCCCCGCCCCTAACGGACACAAACGAAAACGTAATGTACTTTGTGTATAGCCCTCGTAAATAGGGGTCAGTGATTTCCACTCTTGAAGACGATGACGGAGACAGGTACCGAAAGCTCAAGTGCTTTATACGAAATGAGGTGGCTTGTAAACCGAGAACGTTTAATTGGAGCATGCTACTGCGGAAGACTCTGAGGACCCATAAGGAATAACGTGTCGGTATGGCGTCGGCACTGCCACGGATGGCAGCACTTGTGTTAATATCGGTGCAGTCCTTGTGAGAAGGACCATTACTGGAAGTGCATTAGAGCGTAATGGGTCTTGCGACTGCTGGCGCCCTGCGGTGGCGGCTGCGGCAGCAAAGGGCGTTATTTATCCCAGAGATAAGGAGGACCGCGGAACAGCGCGGGAAGAAGTCCTTCGTGCGGCAGCGCCAGCCGGCAGCCTGCAGCCAGCCACTTGTCACGGGGCTAATTAGGGACGCCACATTAAAAATGGCGGCCACCTCCGTTGGCACCAAGTGCTAATCACGACAGGAACCAACTCTGTATCCTCACTTCTGGACCACACTCATGGGATTTCATGCTCTTTTTGCCACATTGAGGCCTAACTAATTACGACTCCATTTCAGTTTTGCGGAAACAAAATGACCAAAACTATACACTGTATCCGTAAACATAAATATTTTCAGTCTTCTACGACTATTAATGTAAAGTTCTCCCGCGTTGTAAGGAGTCACAATGCAAACTCCAGAAAGTCAGGAAGTGTACAGCAAATTATTTACGGAATGATTATTTCACTCTGGAGTGGAGGCTGCACATACATTGCTACGGGCAGAACGACTCATATCCTAAACAGTGGATAAATCATTTCTCCGTAAGACCACTGCTTGCAAAAAGTAAGGTTGCAGATGCTAGCCGACCGGAGTGGCCGAGCGGTTCTAGGCGCTACAGTCTGGAACAGCGCGACCGCTATGGTCGCAGGTTCGTATCCTGCCTCGGGCATGGATGTGTGTGATGTCTTTAGGTTAGTTAGGTTTAAGTAGTTCTAAGTTCTAGAAGACTGATGACCATAGCAGTTAAGTCCCATAGTGCTCAGAGCCATTTGAACCATTTTTTTGGCAGATGCTAGAAACGGGCTCATAGACAATTTTAATACAGCAAGATTATGTGAAATATTTAATTTTATATTGGACGAACGTTTCGGAAGAACAGATATAGTAGCCGGCCGGAGTGGCCGAGCGGTTCTAGGCGCTACAGTCTGGAACCGCGCGACCACTACGGTCGCAGGTTCGAATCCTGTCCTCGGGTATGGATGTGTGTGATGTCCTTAGGTTAGTTAGGTTTAAGTAGTTCTAAGTTCTTGGGGGTTGATGAACCCATCAGTTAAGTCCCATAGTGCTTGGAGCCGTTTGAACCATTTTTGAACACATCTAGTAACTGTTACGTAATGTAGATAAATTACAGTAAAAAGTAATGAATTTGCGAAGGACTAAAAGCGTTAAAATTAATAATGAGCCTCATGAACAGATCCGTAATAAATCGAGAACGGTCGTAAATTTCAATATTTGTTGAATGTGACGCTCCCCTACTTAGAATAGAGCTGTGTGTCAGATACTGCCAGCATTGCTTGGTTTTTCAAAAGTACTCCAAATTGCGGCTTGATAATTTCCCAGTATCCAATCACTGTAGATTCTCTCACAATCTGTGTGACACTTTTCGCATCTTGAGTTCGAGTAAGGACATCCTGCATTTGATGACCAAGAAATTTTCGGGTATGCATCATGGTCTAAGCGCACACATTATGACGCTTTTGTCGAACGAGAACTTGCTCTATAAGAATCGAAACTGATTCCGCAAAGAGAGGCGAAAATTAGCGTGTTCTGTTCATATATGGGATTTAGAGCGCCTTGGCAAACGAGCCTAAGTTAGTGCTATGTTGCATGAGTTTCGAGAGGCATTCGACATCGTTTGCAATGGATTTAGTGAACAAATAACACATATGAATTCGAGGGTAATTTAGAAAGTTGAATGAGGCTACTAGCCGAAGATACTGTTGTCTATAAGAAGTGTAACATGCTAGGCACACTGGAGAGTGAGTGAGTAGTAGCGACGGGCCTTTGCCCCAGGGCAAACGTAGTTAATGGTTATGCAGTTTCATCATTCTGCTGATACAGGATCTACAATCATTTTATTTCATGAAAAGTTTATTAGAAATCTGTCATAGTTGCAGTACATATACACTGCTGGAAAAATGTTACTATACCACTTTAGAGGTTTAGGGCCTTCAGGTTAACTTTGATTAATGTCTACAAAATAGTCTCAAGCCCGATACTCGTAACCTACGAGTACATTGCACTTGTCCGTATTTCAGCTCTCCCGGGCTAAGAAATGAAGTCATTCTCGCTACTTTGAAAGGGTTAATTTCACAGTTTTAAATAATCACATACGTTCAAAAACATCTATTGTTCTACTTGCGTACAAACTCTCATATAGCATAATACTCTGAAGAGCCAAAGAAACGGATACACCTCCCTAATATCGTTTGGGGCCACCGCGAGCAATCAAAGTGCCGTAACACGACTTGGCATGGATTCAACTAACGTCTGAAGTACTGCTGCAGGGGACTGACACCATGAATCCTGCGAGGCTGTCCATAAATCCGTAAGAGTAAGAGTGGGTGGAGATTTCTTCTGAACAGCACGTTGCAAGGCACCCCAGATATAGTCAATAATGTTCACATATGGGGAGTTTGATGGCCAGCGGAGGTGTTTAAACTCAGAAGAGTGTTCCTGAGGACACTCTTTAGCAATTGTGAAGATGCGAGGTGTCACATTAACCTGCTGGAATTGGCCAAGTACGCCGGAACGCACAAAGGACATCAACGGATGCAGGTGATCCGCCACGATACTTCAGTACGTGTCAGCTGTCAGAGTCGTATCTAGACATAACAGGGGGTCCATATCGCTCCAACTTTACACATCGTTACAAAACCTCCACCAGCTTGAACAATCGCCTGCTGAGATGCTGGTCCATGGATTCATGAAGTTGTCACCATACCCGTGCACGACCATTCGTTCGATACGATTTGAAACGAGACTTGTCCAACCAGGCAACATGATTCCGGTCATCAACAGTCCAATGTCGGTGTTGATGGGCCCAGGCGAGGCGTGCATTCATCAAGGTACACGAGTGTGCCTGCGCCTCCGAAAGCCCAAATCGATGATGTTTTGTTGAATGGTCCACAAGCTGACACTTGTTGCTGGCCCACCATTGAAAACTGCAGAAATTTTCGGAAGGGTTACACTTCTGTCATGTTGAACGATTACCTTCTGTCGTCGTTGGTCCCATTCTTGCAAAATCATTTTCCCGCCGCAACGATTTTGGAGATTTGATGTTTTACCAGATTCCTGATTTTCACAGTACATTCGTATAATGCTGTTACAGGAAAATCCTCACTTCATCGCTACTTAGGAGATGCTGTGTCACATCGCTCATGAGCCGATTATAATACTCCGTTTTAGCTTAATTAAATCTTGAGAACTTGCCATTGTAGCAGCAGTAGCCGATCTAACAACTGCGCCAGAAATTTGTTGTCTCATATATGCATTGCCGACCGCAGCGCCGTATTCTGCCTCTTTACATATCTCTGTATTTAAATACGCATGCTTATACCAGGTTCTGTGTCGCTTCAGTGTATTTTATAGAACTTTAATTAGCATTCGGCACTGATACTTGGTATCAGGCAAACGTGAACGAAAGCAGCCATCGTATGGATCTCATTCCCTGTTCTATATTAACTGGCAACGCATTTCACAACGAAGCTCGGTGCTGACAGCTACAGATACTACTAGCGGAAGACTTTGACCGCTTTTAACTACGAATTTACGAATTAGCATCGGGGTACACTCTTCTGGAACTGACAGTGAAACGGAACAATCGCCTCTAAACCCTAGCGCTCCTGCAACCGTACTCAAAGAGCACGATGTATGACTATTAAGCTATTAGTAAGTTCTTCTGTTGCCATCGCGTCATCTCTGTAATTTTTCCTATAGTAAATCTATACTTGAAGTTTATTTACTTATAATGTTACTTTCAAATGTATTTAATTATAACTGTTAGAATTTTTTCAATGTTATCTTCAGTGGACTCTGCGCGCTACATGTTATTTTTGCACCTCTGTAAAATTCAGTAAATAGACTAGAGTTTGTTAGTTTGGTACGTCGTCATTGTTTATTTCATTGAATATGGTTTGTATTTTCTATACTCTGGCATACTTCTACTGCAGGATAATCTGCTTATTTTTCTGTATCTTTTACGACAAAATTCCTATATCTTCCAGAATCTCGAAAAGTATTGAAGTTAACTTCGGTAAAAATTATACACCTTTTTTTTAATGGAATTGCAAATTATCCAAGTATCAGCTTCCAGCTTTTTATCTCTTTTAGCTAACGGGAAAAAATTTAGTACACGCTTTTTAAAGGTCTCTAATTCACTCAAGTTATATTGTTGCAACAGTGCATATGGAGTACGTGAAGTGTTTGAATTTATAGATCAATAGCACAAACGCTTCATAGGTATTGAATGTCGACCCATGCTGAAACACTCGTAGTAGTACATGGTGTAGCCTCCAAGGGTGGCAGTGGAGGCATTGACTCTGGTATCCAGTCAGTCGTACAGATGGCGACTACTTTCGTGGAATACTTCATGCCACGCCTGCTCGACCTGTTCTTGTAGCTCATTAAGAGCTGTTGGTTGACAAATCGAGCAAGTCACTTCTCGTCCTCTCATACCTCACACTTGCTCTGTAGAGACCGGATATGGTGCTGGCCAGAGAGTTTGCTGCCCGTCTTAGACGCACATTGAGTTTCACGGGCAGTATGTGGACGAGCATTGTCTTGCTGGAATAACACGCCTTCTTCGACTTCCAAGAACGTCAAAGGAACTCGTCTGAAAGCATTCTGCACGTAGCAAAAAGATCTGGTTAGCATCCCCACCAGGAACACCAAAGGCGAACGAGAGTTGTAGTTCATCAGACCCCAGACCATAAGGCTCGGGGTGGGGCCATTATGTCTTGGACGAATGCACTTTAGCAGACGGCACTTACCAGATCTACGTCTACGCGCAAACGATTATGACCTGCGTGCAGGACAGAGTCTGCATTCATCGCTTTAGAGCACGGCGCCCCAATGCGTCGTCCAAGCAATACCAGTAGGGCCTGCACATGGGTGTTGGGCGTGAGGCGAAGACGGCCTCAAGATGTGCGTGCCGGTATTCCCGCTGCTAATAACCCATCTACAACAGCTCGTATTGACACGTCTGTGCTGACAAGCCCTCTTGTCTGTGCTGTATTAGCTGTACGACCTGCGGACTGCTGCCCTTACAATACCACTTTCCTGTCGAGCGTCTGTGCTGCGAAGACATCCAGAACCTCCTCTAAGTGTGTAAGAATCTTCACTTGATAACATCAGTCCTTGTTCAACTGGCACAAAACGTTCAACTTGTGTGAAATTTTTCCGAAAGGACAATACAACCACTCGGAAGGCCACAATTTGACCCCATTCTATCCAGCTCAGTTGACTGCCTGCTTGTTTCACATGTTTGCTCCGCACTGAGCCTTTTGGCTGTGAGAAATCGCTGTTAAAGGATAGACACAGATGTTGCACTCATAGCTATGGAGCTCCTCTAACTGCAGGCAGACGATGCTGAAACCATTACCAGAACATCTGATATTCCCCAGATGGCATATGTCACCATAGGATCAAAATGGACATAATGTTTCCAGGTGTACTAATTACTTTCCAGCAGTGTATTTTAACGATGACTAGTTTACAACACACTGGTTCATTCTCAAGCTTCATCTACTGATGATGCACTGATGACTGTCATCAAGATCAGGTTATTTCCGCAGCCCCAGTAGGTCAGGTTTTAGTGTGAACCCGTAGGTTCGATACCTAGTTGCCAAAATGGATCTCCTGCAAATATGATTGATTTGTAATGAATTCTTTAGTGTTAAATATTGTTACACAGAACTTTTATCAATTTTAATACAACACCTAGTGAGGCGAGCATGCCTCTGCACGCGGCTGCAGTGGCGGCGTGTGGAGTCTGACGTATGCGGGGTACAGCCCATTGCCATCGGACAGAAATCAGCCCTGGCTGGCGCAGTGGCGCCACATTTACTAGGAACGCAGCGTCGGTGGGAGTAGGAACGAACTGCAGGTCGGCAGGTCCGTACACCAAGCCCTGTGAAGGACTTTCGGCAAGCAGTAGGTAAAGCCTGGGTCCGAACCAATGACTGCAGATGATGGAACACAATCGCTGTCTGGCGTCGCACTGTTATCGTGATGGTACTACTGGCTTAACATCCAGAGTTATTTATAAGCCTTCAAGGCCCATTTGTTTCACTGAACCCCGCCGACTAGTCACGTTTTCATGACAAGGGACTCACCCTGGTGTGGTGACACTTCTCCACTTGCTACACGGTTACCGCTTCATGGTTCCATTTACTGCTGAGCTCGGCTATCCTTGCTGCACAGTCCACTGATGTGTCTGTTATTGTGGCCCCGTATGTTGCCGTGCTAGAGGTTATCAAAAAATGGCTATGAGCACAATGGGACTTAAATTCTGAGGTCATCAGTCCCCTAGAACTTAGAATTAATTAAATCTAACTAACCTAAGGACATCACACACATCCATGCCCGAGGCAGGATTCGAACCTGCGACCGTAGCGGTCGCGCGGTTCCAAACTGTAGCGCCTAGAACCGCTCGGCCACTCCGGCCGGCAGAGGTTATCAAACAGCGGCTGTTAACGCAATGCTCTACTGCAATTACGTGCTACTTCTCCTTACTTGTGGTAAAGACTGATAATTTTTTGATCGAAGACTGGATCACGTTACTGAAGTATCCTCCGTACAGAGTTGACCCATTCCCTCAGTTCATTCCCCAGCCTAATTCTCTGTGGCAATTTCTTCTATTATTAATCCATAAATCAAGACCCTAATATTAAATTTGTTATTATTAATTATTACACAAATTACTGTATAAATCCTTGACTCTGTATATCTTTTTTCTCCCATATCTTGTGTACGGGAACTTGAATTAGGCCTGGGTCGGGCTTCTGGATGGATCGCCGTTTCTAATGCACGACAGCTAGGCAGAGCAAAATCAGAGTCAGCACGGCACTTGAAACTGTTGCTTTCAAGGTCACAGTTACCCGACGTTTGCCACCCCGATATTCACATGCTGCAGCAGCTGCTATGCAGTAATCCGCCCTTCTTGGGCTGCTATCATACAGCTTAGTTCCGGGTAGATTAGCAGGCGTTATCGAGGAAAGTAACATTTTGTTGGAACAGCATCTCTGTTCGTCTGGCCTATGCAGCTGTGGCTGAGTTGCGTCCAAACTCGAATGAAATTCTTCCTCTTACTGCTGTTTGTTGAGTGGCTACTTGCACTTCGCTCCCCATAAAGCACCACATCCGTGGCGAATTACGTCAAGGTGAGTCATTTCTCTTGTGAAGATTATGAAGAGCACACTGCAGATGTATTCGTGGTATTTCGTGACTATGTCGCCAGTTCCGCAGACTAGCTCGCGTCATAGCAGCTACTACAAGAAACATGGGTTCTATGGTATTACACATACACTGAAGAGCCATGACATTATGACTACTTCCCAGCGCGAGGTTGAATAACTGCTGTTGGTGCTGCGGTTATATAACGCAGTAATTAAAGAATGTAAGCGGAAGAAAGACGAATAGGCAGTTATTATAGAGAAGATATGGGCCGCAGATTCGGAAATTCACTGATATAAGCGGTTTTGACGAAGGACACGTTGTTGTGGCGCTGCGGCTGGAAATGAAAACGTCTGAAACGGTAAAGCTGGTCGGCTGCTTGCATACTATTGTCATAAGCACTATGGAAGGTGGTTGAAGGATGGAGGAATAATGCGTCTCATTACAAAATTTCAGATAGTAGGGTTCCCCCACTGTGTAATCCAGGCAGCGATCTGTGACAGATCTGACGACGCAGTGCAAGGCTGGTGCGGGCACAAGTGTCTCGGTACCAGCGTTCAAAGCGCATTGTTGAAGAAGGAGCTTCACATCACACGACCACTACATGTTCCTCCTTTGACCCAACGATATCGTCAGTTATGATTGCAGTGGGCACAGCATCACTGAGTTTTCTCCGTGCATCATTAGAAACGTGTCGCCTGTCGACTGAATCAATGAATCACATTTCGTATTACACCAGGTACATGGCTGTGTCATTACTCGTCGTATCCAGGCGAATGGCTGCTTGAAACGTGCACCGCGCCACAAATGCAAGCCAGTGAGAGCAGAATTATGCAACGGGTTGCATTGAGTTGGGATTTTATGGGACCTAGGGTAGCACTCGAAGACGCCATGATAATAGTGAATCACGTGAGCAATGTTGCAGACCATCGGCATCCCTTCACAGTTGATGTCCTCTCTGACGCCGATGACATCTTCCAGCAGGACAACACTCCGTGACACAAGGACTGAATCAAGCTTCAGTGATTTCAGGAGCATGACAGTGAGCTCACATTGATGTCTTAACCAGAAAATGCCCCTGATCTGTACCTCTGGAACACATATGGAGCGCCACAATCCGGTAATTTGCGTTGAGACATGTCAGTAGACATCTGCTGCCACATACTTCTGGAAGGCTATCAAGGACTTGTAGAATCCATGCCAAGTAGGAGCGCTGCTGTAATGTGTTTGAAAAGTGGACGACTATGCTATTAAACAGGAGCTCATAATGTTGTGGCTGATCACTGTTAGCCGGCCGGAGTGGCCGTGCCGTTCTAGGCGCTTCAGTCTGGAACCGCGTGACCGCTACGGTCGCAGGTTCGAATCCTGCCTCGGGCATGGATGTGTGTTATGTCTTTAGGTTAGTTAGGTTTAAGTAGTTCTAAGTTCTAGGGGACTGATGACCACCGATGTTAAGTCCCATAGGGCTCAGAGCCAATTGAACCATTTTTTTTCATCACTGTTAGCACATATATCAACAGTCCATTACCCCATAATTCTTAAGGTCTCTCCCCTTGTGAAGAGCTCATCGCACAAGGACTCCCGCTCTTGTGTTGCCGATTTCGCATCAAGAAGCAAAGCAACACCTTCGATGTCTTCGTCTTCGCAGAGCTGAAGCAGTGTGAATACCACTGGATGTACTTGCAGAAGATGAAATGTGAAATTAATAACCTTAAAATGCAGCTCTTAGAAATCATTGTCCGAGTCGCACAAATAACTGAGGAACACACCTACAAAATTCGCCTCCATTCTGTCAGCCCTTTCACTTCAGTACAAGTCGATCTGTACATACAGACGCCGAAGGCTTCTGCGAATCGGCTACCGAAAAAAAAGACACGCATCATTACGACATTTTGTACACTTCTGCGCATTATCAGGAGCCTGTAGAAAATCATGGAACGAATATTTTACATGCAGTTTAGAGTCAGTGAACGTGGATATAACAATGCAAGACGTGTATAGAGCAATGAGTAACTTGTCAGCAGTACACTAAAGACCATCACACTCGCCAGCCGGTGTGGCCAAGCGGTTCTAGGCGCTTCAGTCTGGAACCGCGCGACCGCTCCGGTCGCAGCTTCGAATCCTGCCCCGGGCATGGATGTGTGTGATGTCCTTAGGTTAGTTAGGTTTAAGTATTTCTAAGTTCTAGGGGACTAATGACCTCAGATGTTAAGTTCCATAGTGTTCAGAGCCATTTTGAACCATCACACTCCATTTCTAATTCGTAAAGCCGAGTTTACCAAGTGTATTATTAAAGAGGTTACAGACCTAAAATGTATACTACACCACATTAAATGACTACAAAATTTAAGAATTTCATCTTCCTGAGCTACATTTCTTCATTCAGGAGACTGTTGTATACACATCATGAACATCAAATATAAAAAGAAAGTAGAGTTATAGAAGTGTGATATACTGGGGAAATTTAGCGATTTCATTGAAATATCGGCAGTATAATATCCGTGTACTAATAACGACATTATTTCTTTGAAACAAAGGTCTGTCCAATACATCGTTGGTCGACATAAGTTTTAACTTCACCAGCAATGAACGTCCTTATGGTTCATGAAACAAACATAATCAAATGCAAAGCCCTCTCAATATGCCCGTGCCTTGCATATACTGACAGTCCAGCTATGCACCTGGGCGCTTAATGGCAAAGGAACTTTTAAATCTAAGTAATTCGTATACTGCCGCTACTGGTCGATATTCTCAAGGAATCACCCAGCGCTGAAGTTTAGTTCTCGCACATGACACATCACCTGTTTGTATCCCCGGAATTCCGCTTAACGTAATTGTCGTAGCTCAGCTACACAATATCCGTACATCTAAAGCGCCTTACTGGAACCTATCGCGAGCCGCCTGTGGCTCTACACTGGCAACTTCGCTCGGAGGTCGAGGCGGTGGCGTAGCGAAGCGCTGTGGGCCATCCGCTGTCTGAGTGCGGACCGACCAGTAGCGGCTGCGGGCCGCGCGTTTTCGAGGGCAAGGCAAGCAGGCTTTCCGGACGGACAGGCGGTTCATCAAAGCGGGCGGCGCTGCATGGGAGGGTGGGTGGGTGAGCCGCGGCAAACACGGCCATGTGTCCGGCAGCTCCGGCCAACACGCGGCGGTTCTGCTGACACGGCGACGTTCGGCCTTCGCCATTCCGCGAGTGCGGAAAAGCCCCACACTTGGCTTACCAGCCGCGCCCGCGCGCACACACACACACACACACACACACACTGCAACACGCACGTGGCGGTGTATCGTCCTCGCACCCTCGCAGACAGCGACCCAGCTGCCCTCGCACCCTCCACCCACATTCCGACTCCACCAACCGCCTGCCCGCCATACTGGCCACGAACCCTAAACCCTCCCCCATCCCCCCAGTCCTTTCCCGCTCCCCCCTCCCACCCCCTCACCTCTCGCCAACCTCGCGGCTGACACCCTGTGGCCTTTAATCTAGAGCCCTCCCGGGCGGGAATTTTATGTTTTCAATTTAATAAAGTGTGCGGCGGGGCTTCAAAGCCAACGAGGGAAAGCAGGTGATTGCATCCATTGGCATGTTAATGTATGCAGATTGGCCAGTCCCATTACCATGGCAATTGAAAAGCCGGTCCTTTGACGGAACCAGGCAAAAAGGCTGCAAACTTGTGGCCAATCGACGTGCGAAATGAGTGGACGAAAAATGAAAATAGAAGAGACGGAAAATTTCGAGTTAACCGCCTCGTTGGAGGGAAAGGTTTCTAGGTACAATACCTCGAAACAGAAGCCTTTTTAGTTAGTTCGACTGTTTCTGAATATTCCTTAGTCAGCATAAAGCCAGCATAAAGTCAGCATAAGTAGCTTTTTCCATCTACTTTACATCGCACGGAACATAAGTATATTGATTCTTTGTGTTCTTGCAGCTTGGAATACTTCGGCTCTTTCTTTCGAGATAAGCTACTTGTTAGTACAAACGTTAGTGTAACGCGGACTACACTGGGAAAGGCAACAAAATTTTATTTTAAAATATGCATCCGTTCATTTAAATTACCTCCTGTAGCTATCCTATTGCTTTTTGTATTGGGAAGTATTTTTCTAACGAATGATTCTATTCTACCTCTAAATAGTGTGTAAAAAATGGCAACACACATAAAATAGTCGATGGAGTCATGAGATACGTGATACTAACTGTCTAACCTCGCTTCGGAAGGATGATCAACAAATCAGAATTGCACGGCAATTTATTTTTAAAGTGTAGGCCTGTGATAGGATGACACATTAAAATTGTGACAGCGTTTAATACAGCCTCATGTGCAATGTTTCATTGTAAATATGTGTTTTCTTGGAAGTACTGTATGGTGATATAAGGAAAGTCATAAGTAACAACTATATAAGAACACAAAATTCGAGTGATTTAATTGAGTAATCGGAGTAGTTGTGGACTAAACTTTAATGCTGTCTCAACTCACAGCACAAAGTTGACATGCTGACAAAGACTTTATGAGTCTGTAGGACATCGAGTCCTACTCAGAACGCCAGTAAAGACTTCATGAGTTTGTAGAACATCGAGTCCTACTTGAACATTTTCAAAAGGGACAACCTGGCTGGTAACTTGAAGGGGCTCATTGTCTCAAAGCGACATGAAAAAGACCGTAAGTTTGAAAAAATATTTATGCTCTATAAGAAAGAGAATTTCACGTCGGTTAAAAAAATTTATAGTTTACGGACATTTTCAGTTGCCGGTTATTCATTAATTTGGATTTGAACGGGATGTTGCACAGGTGCCATGCCGCTCTGTCATTTTAAAGTGTTTCAGAATACGTCATGTTTTCTTCTTTCCTTTACTTTTTTCAGCTTTTAGATATATATTGTAGACAAAAGTGTATTGTAGGAGGCTACAACTACCGACATGTAAGTGCAAGTGTATCGATATGGCTGTGGCTTACTTTCAACCAAATATCGTATGATATCTACATCTACATCTACATGTACGTGATTACTCTGCTGTTCACAATAAAGTGCCAGGTAGAGGGTTCAATGAACCACCTTCAAGCTGTCTCTCTACCGTTCCACTCTCGAACGGCACGCGGGAAAAGCGAGCACTTAAATTTCTCTGTGCGAGCCCCGCTTTCTCTTATTTTATCGTGATGATTATTTCTCACTATGTAGGTAGGCGGCAACGGAATGTATTCGCAATCGGAGGAGAAAACTGGTGATTGAAATTTCATGAGAAGATCCCGTCGCAACGAAAAACGCCTTTGTTTTAATGATTGCCACTCCAATTCACGTATCATGTCTGTGACATTATCTCCCGTATTTCGCGATAATACAAAACGAGCTGCCCTTCTTTGTACTTTTTCGATGTCATCCGTCAGTCCCACCTGATGCTGATCCCATACCGCACAGCAATACTCCAGAACAGGGCGGACAAGCGTGATGTAAGCGGTCTCTTTAGTAGACGTTCTTTACTTCTTGCTTTCGGAATTTGATTACTGCCGTGTTGTTCTATTTCAGTGTATGTGTTTCCTTTGTCAGAAACGCCGAGAATAAAAGAAATTAACGCCAAATGAAAGTTTACAGACAAGTAGTTAAAACCAACATCACATAATGTACGTCATCTGATTCAACAATCGACGAGAGAAACTGGGTGTACGGGTTACAACACAGTGACAAGCAATCCTTGCTGTTATGGAGGTAATGAAGCAAAAATAAAGGGATCTGGAAAACATGACTCTTCTTAGGAGAAATCACCATGGTCTCTCACAGAATGCGAAAGGAAGCTTCAGTAGCTTCAAAAGGAGCGAATACTGAAAACTGTATTTGTCGGGCTGACAGTGTTGAAGATAGGTGAAATGGATGTAGTGATAACTTTCTAATATACTGCATTTCCTAGGATTCATGTCTGAAAAAATTGGGTAAAACTGTATTTGTTGGGTCGACAGTGTTGAAGATAGTGTAACGGATGTAGTAATAACTTTCAAAGATGGCGCACTTTCTAGGATTCATGTTCTCAAAAAATTAGGTATCCATACTGGAAGGAATATGGTTTAAGCTCTGACTGTTATTGAGCAGCTGCGAGTAACTGAAGTTGAGTGACCTGCAGATGCTGTTACCAAACAGACTAGAATGAATAAAAGACTGAAGAGAAATAGGATGGAGGGTGAAGAAACAGGCGGCAGTAGGAATAAGCAGCTGATTGTTCTAAAACTACACTCCTGGAAATTGAAATAAGAACACCGTGAATTCATTGTCCCAGGAAGGGGAAACTTTATTGACACATTCCTGGTGTCAGATACATCACATGATCACACTGACAGAACCACAGGCACATAGACACAGGCAACAGAGCATGCACAATGTCGGCACTAGTACAGTGTATATCCACCTTTCGCAGCAATGCAGGCTGCTATTCTCCCATGGAGACGATCGTAGAGATGCTGGATGTAGTCCTGTGGAACGGCTTGCCATGCCATTTCCACCTGGCGCCTCAGTTGGACCAGCGTTCGTGCTGGACGTGCAGACCGCGTGAGACGACGCTTCATCCAGTCCCAAACATGCTCAATGGGGGACAGATCCGGAGATCTTGCTGGTGAGGGTAGTTGACTTACACCTTCTAGAGCACGTTGGGTGGCACGGGATACATGCGGACGTGCATTGTCCTGTTGGAACAGCAATTCCCTTGCCGGTCTAGGAATGGTAGAACGATGGGTTCGATGACGGTTTGGATGTGCCATGCACTATTCAGTGTCCCCTCGACGATCACCAGTGGTGTACGGCCAGTGTAGGAGATCGCTCCCCACACCATGATGCCGGGTGTTGGCCCTGTGTGCCTCGGTCGTATGCAGTCCTGATTGTGGCGCTCACCTGCACGGCGCCAAACACGCATACGACCATCATTGGCACCAAGGCAGAAGCGACTCTCATCGCTGAAGACGACACGTCTCCATTCGTCCCTCCATTCACGCCTGTCGCGACACCACTGGAGGCGGGCTGCACGATGTTGGGGCGTGAGCGGAAGACGGCCTAACGGTGTGCGGGACCGTAGCCCAGCTTCATGGAGACGGTTGCGAATGGTCCTCGCCGATACCCCAGGAGCAACAGTGTCCCTAATTTGCTGGGAAGTGGCGGTGCAGTCCGCTACGGCACTGCGTGGGATCCTACGGTCTTGGCGTGCATCCGTGCGTCGCTGCGGTCCGGTCCCAGGTCGACGGGCACGTGCACCTTCCGCCGACCACTGGCGACAACATCGATGTACTGTGGAGACCTCACGCCCCACGTGTTGAGCAATTCGGCGGTACGTCCACCCGGCCTCCCGCATGTCCACTATACGCCCTCGCTCAAAGTCCGTCAACAGCTCATACGGTTCACGTCCACGCTGTCGCGGCATGCTACCAGTGTTAAAGACTGCGATGGAGCTCCGTATGCCACGGCAAACTGGCTGACACTGACGGCGGCGGTGCACAAATGCTGCGCAGCTAGCGCCATTCGACGGCCAACACCGCGGTTCCTGGTGTGTCCGCTGTGCCGTGCGTGTGATCATTGCTTGTACAGCCCTCTCGCAGTGTCCGGAGCAAGTATGGTGGGTCTGACACACCGGTGTCAATGTGTTCTTTTTTCCATTTCCAGGAGTGTATTTAGGCCCTATTGATAAGCTAATAAATTCGCAAATCTTCTTTCGCAGTTTGCAAGAAACATTAACTTTTATCATTCAGATACGTTTTCCAAAATTACTGAAGTGAAATTCACCAAAATTGCCACATATTATTGGAATAACCTTCTCTACCTCCCTTCGCTACTATTTTCAGAATATTTGTAATATATGATGCTGATGATATTTGTGATTATTGATATAAATTTTTATATATATTTCTTGTAGTAAAATAAATTTCGTATTTTCTTTACAGAATTGCATGAGAAGAGTAAACCGGAGGCAGAACATACTTCCCTGAATGTTGTCACTGTCCTGACTGTTTTTTCTAAATTATCGACAATGGTACCTCATTTAAAGAGTGTTCTGTTTCTTGTCCTTTTATTAGTATTGTTGACAACATCACAATATAATTGCTGTGTAGCTGATTTTCCCACAAATTGCGTGACTACTAACCCTAATTTTTGGTCAAACTTCGAGTTCCTTCTACTTTATTAGTAATGCTGTGAGAGAGAAGCGAATGTTAAAAATGTAACCCTTCGTCTTAATCACTTGGCCTTATCACTTTTTGTCTCACCGCGATGTAGTCACCAGCCGACCTTGGACAGTAAAATCGTAGGTTGTTTATATGTGTGCAACTAGGACATATGCAGTAGTTTAGTTTGTTAGTTAGTTAGATAGTTACGTGTTCCATTGATCAATCTCACGACAACTGTTATGATGTGAACGTGTCAAGTGCAAAAGAATCACACACATGACAGAAGTTTTATTTCTTTCTTTTTCTTATTACAAAGAGTCTTAAAATATTTTGTTGCCTACCCTAGGCCCTCAAATGGCACAAAATACATACATATTAAAGCTACAGATTTATTTATTCCTATTCAAGAATTAATCTATGGTATAGAAGGAGTGCTCAAGGAGATATGTTCTCATTTTATTTTTAAAATTATTATGCCCTCTGTCAGCCATTTTACTACATCTGGTATTTTATCGAAAAGTTTTACAGCAGAATATTTTACCCCTTTCTGTGAAAAAGATAGGTTAAGCAGAGGATAGTGTAAGTCTTTCTTTCTTCTAGTATTATGATCATGAGTGCCACTGTTGTTTTTAAACTGGTCCATGTTGTTGAGAACAAGTTTCATTACTAAGTAAATGTATTGTGAGTCTGTTGTAAGAATTCCTAACCTTTTAAAGAAAAGCCTACAAGATGTGCGACTATCAGCCCCACACACATTCTAACCACTTTCTTTTGAGCCCACCGGTAAGTCTAGGGACCGATGACCTCAGCAGTTTGGTCCCATAGGAAATCACACACATTTGAACATTTCGAGCAGTCAATACTTTTTGCCTAAATGTTGAGTCCCCCAAAATATTATTCCGTGCGACATCAGAGAGTGAAAGTAAGCAAAGTATGTTAAGTTGCTACTTTCGATATCCTCAAAATTAGCAATTATTCTGATGGCAAAAGTTGCAGAACCTAGTCGCTTTAGGAGATGCACAATATGGATTTTCCAATTGAGATTCAAATCTGTATGTACACCCAAAAACTTAGTATGCTCTACCCTGGCACTGACTTCTGTTGATGTGTTATATTTATTGAAGGAACTGTACTCCTTGCAGTAGAAAATTCGATGTACTGTGGTTTTCCAAAATTCAGAGCAAGACCATTTGTAGAAAACCACTCAATAATTTTTCCAA
Organism: Schistocerca piceifrons; assembly: GCF_021461385.2. Classification (NCBI taxonomy): domain Eukaryota; kingdom Metazoa; phylum Arthropoda; class Insecta; order Orthoptera; family Acrididae; genus Schistocerca; species Schistocerca piceifrons. The sequence continues at coordinate 315,385,217 of NC_060138.1, forward strand.
GGGCATTATCTGTATCATTTTCTACTAGTGTTTCTTTTGCTGGATTAAAAAGGATGCTTGCATCATCAGCAAGAAGTGTTAGTTTAGCTTCTTGTTTCAGATAAGAAGGGAGGTCATTCACATATATTTGGAAGAGAAGTGGCCCCATGATCGAACCCTGTGAAACACCTAATGTAATCTCACCCCAGTTAGATGAAATGGGAAACTTCCTTAAATCACTTAAACCATATAAAGACACTTTTTGCTTCTTGTTCTGTTGATATGACTTAAACCACTTAAATGCTGTTCCATTTATGCCATAGAATTGTAATTTCTGTATCATAATTCCTTGGTTCACACAATCAAATGCTTTGGATAAGTTACAGAAAATTCCTATTTCTGACATTTTATTATTTGAGGACTCTATATGTGGGCAGTGAAATTGTATATTGCTGTGTCAGTGCAACAGCATTTTTGAAAACCAAACTGTGATTTACTAAGTATCTCATTACTGCTGAGATGGCTAACCACTCCCGAGTATGTTACTTTCTCGACAATTTTTTAAATTGCTTTGAGAAAGGATACTGGCTGGTAGTTATTGTTAGCTGTGGTGTCCCCTTTTTTGCAGAGAGGCTTGACAATGCCATATCTTAACCTGTCTGGGAAAATATCCTCAGTTAGTGATGCATTACACACATGAATCAGAGTATCAGCTGTAACTGCTGCACATTGTTTTAATATCTTGTTAGAGATGTCATATACTTCAACAGAACATTTATTTTTCAAAGATTTAAAGATTTTCCTTATTTCACAACTGGTTGTTAGATGAAAATTAATCTGACTAGGATTTCCCAAAACTGACTCTTCCATGTATTGCATAGCTTTTCCTTTTGAATTATTCTCAACAATTTTTTCACCTACACTTAATAAATGGTTGTTGAATACATTGGCTACTTGTGTGCTGTTGGTTAAAATTGTCTCAGTCTCTTTATTAGTAAAAGTATCTACCCCAGTGGTTACTTTTCCTGTCTATCTTCTAACATCATTCCATACTGATTTAATTTTATTGCCTGAGTTGTTAATTTCATCTCTAATATAAATATTTTTTGATTTTATTACAACTTTTCTCAGTATGGTACAATAATTTTTGTAGTGAAAAATTACTTCTGGGTCGTTACCAATTCTTGCTGCCTCATTTAATTTTCTTTCCCTTTCTGAAGACACTTTAATACCTTCAGTGCTCCAAGGTTTCTTTGAAAACTGTTTGGTGCTACACTTAGTAACTCTTTTGAGGCAACAGTGTTAAAAAAGAGATATAAATTTATCAATAAATATGTTGCATTTTCATTGTCATTTGGCACGTTATATACATGTCCCCAATTAACATTTCTTAAACTTTCTCTGAAGTGCTCTATAGATACCAGGTTGAACAGCCTTACACTTTTACTTAATCGTTTCTGGACTGCTCACCCCGCTAAGTTCTATAAGTTAATCAGCTGTGCACCATGGTCTGATAATCCATTTATCATAGGGAAAGCATGTGCTAGTTTTATATCCTCTTGCTGCACAAATAGATTTTCTATTAAAGTTCTACTGTCTTGAGCTCTACATGAAGGGAAATTGATTACTGATTCTAATTTATATGTCATTAATAACACTTCTAGTTCACCTTTCCTATCAGAATTACTAAGAAAGTCTACACTGAAACCACCACAGATTAATAACTTCCTCTTTTTGTCTGATTGCATAATAGGGAATCAAACATTTTTATGAATAGCTCCCAATCTGCTAATGGCGACCTGTATGCTGTTGCTAATATCAATACTACATTATCTAGCTGTAGTTCAGATGCACAAACTTGAAAGTGCTGATCCACCGAAAATTTGCTTACTTGTACTGTACTGTACTCACACACTTGTTTTGCGTAAATGGCAACTCCTCCTTCATCCATGCTAGATCTGCAAATGTAAGACTCTAAATGATACCCATTTATAATGGCATAGGGGTGTAAGGCTAGTTCGCGTCCGTAGTAGAATACTACACGTGCACCCTGGGTAACGCTAAATGAACTAGCACTAAAGGCAACCAGATAATCCAGATAATCCTGTGCTGGATCTCCTGGTAAACACATCATGAATGATACCGACCAAATGAACGATGAAGAATTGACTAGAGCACTCGGACCGTGCCTCCGAGTCTGCCACCTAAACATTGAAGGCATAAGTAGGAGCAAATGTGAATTTCTCCAGAGAGTTCTCACTCAGAACAAATTCGATGTAGTCGTGATACAAGAGACTCATGCGGAAAACATAGACCAGCTGGCCTCTAGAGGAAAAATCCCTGGATTCGAGATACTGGGAGCCACCTATCACCGCAATTACGGCGTGGCAACCTACATACGAAATAAGATAGAAAATGCTTCCATGTGTAAGATATCTACAGACAACAACATACATGAAGTTGCTGTCAAAATTGGCGAGACCACTATAGTTAACATCTATAAGCCTCCCGGCTGTCCATGGCCTCCAGAAGTACTCCAAGAATGTCCCCACCCTGCTATCTGCGTAGGAGACTTTAATAGTCACCATGAGAACTGGAAGTACGCACGAAACGACCAGAACGGTGAATCCCTGATGAGCTGGAGTGAGGAGACTAGCACCCACCTGATTTTCGACGCCAAGGACCGCGGAACATTTCGATCAGCAGCATGGAGACGAGATTATAGCCCTGATTTATGTTTTGTCACTAAAACCAAAAACAACCAACTGCTAGCCGCAACTCGTGAAGTCCTGTCTGATTTCCCACATAGCCAGCATCGCCCTGTTATCTTAAAAGTCGGAATTAACCTCCCAATCATAAAATCCTTTCCTCGCCCACGATGGAATTTCCAAAAGGCAGACTGGGCCACCTTTGCAGAAAACCTTGACAAGTGTCTAGGTTGGATACCCCCGACTAGGGACAACTATGACAGATTTGTGGGAGCAGTCATCGCCACGGCTAAGAGGAATGTACCCAGAGGCTACCGGAAAGAGTACATCCCTGGCTGGAATGAGAGATGCGAAGACCTGTACCAGGAATTTACCGAAACCAACAACCAAGAAATCGCGGACGAACTGTTGCACAGCTTGGACGCAGCTCGACGGGAGAAATGGATGGATGGACACCGTGGAGAATCTAGATTTCACTAAATCTAGTAGGTAAGCATGGACCCTACTCCGTAACTTGGGAGGCAGTAAACGTAAAATAAAAGACACCCACCCGATAACCCCTAACAATGTGGCCGCACACATAGTTAGAACCTCAAGAGCACCAAGGGACAGAACACACACCACGACCGTCAAACATGAATTAAGATCCTTAAAACAAAGGGCATCGCCTACCTCCGAATTTTCCCAGCCTATCACAGCGGAAGAAGTTGCAGCAGCCTTGTCAAAAATCAAAAGTGGCAAGGCTCCCGGCTTCGATGGCATCCACCCGGAATTCCTACTTCACTGTGGAAAATATACTAGAACATGGCTCGCAAACTTCTTAACAGATATTTTACAATTGGGTAATATCCCACACCAGCTTAAACGAGCAAAGATTATAGCGATACTAAAGCCAGGCAAACCTAATGACATGCCCCAAAACTACCGCCCTATCGCTCTGCTGAACTGTGTCTATAAGCTGTTGGAACGTATCATCTACAATAGAATAAGCGGAAAAATTCTTGAAGTGGTACCGATTGAACAGGCAGGTTTTCGACCAAACCGCAGTAGCACCGACCAGATCCTCTCCCTAGCAACTCATATAGAGGCGAGCTTTCAGAAAAAACTCAAAACATCAGTAGCCTTCATTGACCTATCAGCCGCTTATGATACCGTTTGGCGACAAGGCCTGATATTTAAGTTGCTGCGGGTCATACCACGTAATAAGCTGGCCAACCTCATTGATAACATGCTCACAGATAGAAGTTTCAGAGACATAATGGGTGACTTAAAAAGTGACCAAATGAAGCTCAACAATGGTTTACCACAAGGCTCCGTTCTGGCGCCATTGATGTTTAACCTCTACATATCTGACTTATTTGAAACTACTTCTCAAAAATTCGGATATACCGACGACTGGGCAATAGCTGCAAGAGGCAGATCAATGGAGGCAACGGAAAACACATTAACTGCGGATCTAACAAAGCTGGGAGATTACTTCCGAAGGTGGAGAGTACGGCCAAACGCGTGACATGCTTTCACCTCGACAATGCCCAAGCAAAAAGAAAGCTCAACGTTCATTTCAAAAACAGGCAGCTAAGCCATAATAATTACTCCAGATATCTAGACGTCACCTTTGACAGAACCCTAAAATTCAAGGAGCACCTACGTAATACAGCCACAAAACTTAAAACTCGAAATAATATCATACAGAAGTTATGTGGGACTACGTGGGGCTCTTCCGCGGCTGTACTGAGATCTTCGGCTCTGGGACTTGTCTACGCAACAGCAAAATATGCCGCACCGGTATGTCTAAACAGTAAACACACAGGCTTGATCGATGCTCAACTAAACTACACAATGAGGATGATATCAGGAACAATAAAGCCAACGCCTTTACACTGGCTACCTATACTGAGCAACATTCCCCCACCGGACCTGCGCAGAGAGAAGGCTCTCTTACGCGAGTATGGAAAAGTGCTGAACAACGAGAAACTGCCAATCCATAAGGATGTTCCTGCCCTGGAGATGAACAGATTGCGCTCAAGGCACCCCTCTTTAAAAAAGGCAAAAAATACGCATCCTCTAAACCCGGATTATGGCAACCTCTGGAAAATGCAGTGGAGAGAATCTGTGCCCCAAAACCTGCAGAATATGCCATGCATCAATGTCCAACCACCAGGATTCAATTTGCCAAGGAAAACTTGGACGACCCTGAATCGAATTCGGACAAATAACGGCAGATGTGCAGACAGCCTCCACAGGTGGGGTAAAATCACCACCCTGAGATGTGACTGCGGTGCGGACTGGCAGACGATTCGTCACATCGTGGAAGATTGCCCTCTGAGACGTTTTGCAGGAGACCCCAATGAGTTTCTGACCGCGACTGAAAGTGCAATAGACTATGTCACAAATCAGGATGTTTGTTTGTGAACTTTTGTTTGTTATATACACTATTTTTAAACACTGTTATATCTACAACTGTATGTTACACACTGTGACTACTCGTTATTTCTGTGTCTTACGATTTTTATGTCTTTTCTATATGATGTGTTATATGCCATAAGCTAAATAAATAAATAAATAATGGCATATTTCATCCCCACAGTTACATGGTGTTCAGACAGGCAGAGTATATCAAACTCATTCTTATTTTTGACATCATCTACTTTATTCCTTATTCCCATGATATTTTGATGAAGTAAATTGATACTAAGCTTTAGCCCTAGTTACTGTACATGATTCTTCTTTCATTCTATTTTTCTTGATTATTGTCTGTCTGGACTTTGGCTTTAACGTAAAAAACCTGCCTGCCTGGTTCTACACTCCTGGAAATGGAAAAAAGAACACATTGACACCGGTGTGTCAGACCCACCATACTTGCTCCGGACACTGCGAGAGGGCTGTACAAGCAATGATCACACGCACGGCACAGCGGACACACCAGGAACCGCGGTGTTGGCCGTCGAATGGCGCCAGCTGCGCAGCATTTGTGCACCGCCGCCGTCAGTGTCAGCCAGTTTGCCGTGGCATACGGAGCTCCATCGCAGTCTTTAACACTGGTAGCATGCCGCGACAGCGTGGACGTAAACCGTATGAGCTGTTGACGGACTATGAGCGAGGGCGTATAGTGGGCATGCGGGAAGCCGGGTGGACGTACCGCCGAATTGCTCAACACGTAGGGCGTGAGGTCTCCACAGTACATCGATGTTGTCGCCAGTGGTCGGCGGAAGGTGCACGTGCCCGTCGACCTGGGACCGGACCGCAGCGACGCACGGATGCACGCCAAGACCGTAGGATCCTACGCAGTGCCGTAGGGGACCGCACCGCCACTTCCCAGCAAATTAGGGACACTGTTGCTCCTGGGGTATCGGCGAGTACCATTCGCAACCGTCTCCATGAAGCTGGGCTACGGTCCCGCACACCGTTAGGCCGTCTTCCGCTCACGCCCCAACATCGTGCAGCCCGCCTCCAGTGGTGTCGCGACAGGCGTGAATGGAGGGACGAATGGAGACGTGTCGTCTTCAGCGATGAGAGTCGCTTCTGCCTTGGTGCCAATGATGGTCGTATGCGCGTTTGGCGCCGTGCAAGTGAGCGCCACAATCAGGACTGCATACGACCGAGGCACACAGGGCCAATACCCGGCATCACGGTGTGGGGAGCGATCTCCTACACTGGCCGTACACCACTGGTGATCGTCGAGGGGACACTGAATAGTGAACGGTACATCCAAACCGTCATCGAACCCATCGTTCTACCATTCCTAGACCGGCAAGGGAACTTGCTGTTCCAACAGGACAATGCACGTCCGCATGTATCCCGTGCCACCCAACGTGCTCTAGAAGGTGTAAGTCAACTACCCTCGCCAGCAAGATCTCCGGATCTGTCCCCCATTGAGCATGTTTGGGACTGGATGAAGCGTCGTCTCACGCGGTCTGCACGTCCAGCACGAACGCTGGTCCAACTGAGGCGCCAGGTGGAAATGGCATGGCAAGCCGTTCCACAGGACTACATCCAGCATCTCTACGATCGTCTCCATGGGAGAATAGCAGCCTGCATTGCTGCGAAAGGTGGATATACACTGTACTAGTGCCGACATTGTGCATGCTCTGTTGCCTGTGTCTATGTGCCTGTGGTTCTGTCAGTGTGATCATGTGATGTATCTGACCCCAGGAATGTGTCAATAAAGTTTCCCCTTCCTGGGACAATGAATTCACGGTGTTCTTATTTCAATTTCCAGGAGTGTATTAACCACAGAGATAATCCATTGTGTGACAGTGGCCCACTTACAGTATCTGCTAATACAGAAGCTAGCTTATCGTTCCCTTTCCTGTTTGGGTGCGGGCCATGTGCATTGTATCTCCACCTACCAATAGCATCAACTGGAACTACACTCATGTGAGATTTTTCCGGTGTCTGGAGTATCCTGTTCAGCTCAGTATTTCCTCTCCTCCCTAGAAGGGAAGCCATATTGAATCACATATTCAACCCCATTAAATGAGTGTTGGGCGAGAGAGACATTGTGAATGAAAATATCGCAACTTTCAAATGTATGGGAGATGCTAGAAGATGGTCAGTTACAGTTCTCTTGCTGTCTTGTGCATCTTGTGAACCACGATCTCTCTTTGTATTCTGTTACTGTCGTGGTCTTAAGTCTAGAGACTGGTTTCATGCAGCTCTCCGTGCTACTCTATTGTGTGCGAGCTTCTTCATCGCCTAGTAACTACTGCACCCTGCATTGTATTGAATCTACTTATTGCATTCATTTCTTGATCTCCCTCTATGATTTTTACCCTCCAGCAAGGAGGATAATGCTAACTTGGAGATCGCTTGATGCCTCAGAACATGTCCTACCAACCGATCCCTTCTTCTAGTCAAGTTGTGCCACAGATTCCTCTTCTCTCCAATTCTGTTCAGTATCTCTCCACTAGTTACGTGACCTACCTATCCTAATCTTCAGTATTCTTCTGTAGTACCACATTTCGAAAGCGTCTATTCTCTTCTTGTCTAAACTATTTATCGTCCATGTTTCATATCAGTACATGGTTGCACTCCATATAAATACTTTTAGATATGTCTTCTGACACTTAAATCTATACTCGATGTTACCAAATTTTTCCTCTTCAGAAATGCTTAGCTTGCCATTGCCAGTCTACATTTTATATCCTCTCTACTTCCACCATCATCAGTTATTTTGCTCCCTAAATAGCAAAACACATCTACTACCTCAAGTGTCTCTTTTACTACTCTAATTCCCTCAGCATCACCGGATTTAATTAGACTACATTCCATTATCCTCGTTTTTCATTTGTTGATGTTCACCTTATATCCTCCTTTCAAGACTCTGTCCATTCCGTTCAACTGCCCTTCCAGGTCCTTTGACATCTGACAGAATTACAGTGTCATCGGCAAACCTCAAAATTTTTATTTCTTCTCAATGGATTTTCATTCCTATTCCAAACTTTTCTTTCGTTTCCTTTAGTGCTTGGACAGTATACAGATTGAATAACATCGGGGCTAGACTGCAACCCTGTCTCACTTCCTTCCCAACCACTGTTTCCCTTTCATGCCCCTCAAATCTTATAACTGCCTTCTGGTTTCTGCACAAATTGTAAATAGTCTTCCGTTCCCTGTATTTGACGCCAACTACCCTCATTATATAAAATAAAATATTCTAGTCAACATAGTCAAACGCTTTCTCTATCAAAAGCTTTCTCTAAGTCAGCAAATGCTAGAAACGCAGGTTTGACTTTCCTTAATCTATCTTCTAAGATAAGACGCAGGGTCAGTATAGCCTCACGTGTTCCAACATTTGTACGGAATCCAAACTGACCTTCTACAAGGTCTGCTCCTACAAGTTTTCCCATTCGTCTGCGTAGAATTCGTGTAAGTATTTTGCAGTCATGACACATTAAACTGATTGTTCGGTAATTGTAACCCTTGTAAACACCTGATTTTTTGGAAATTTTAGGATTATACAGAACATGAATAAAACAGCGTGACACACAATTAATTTTATGCAAAGGCATTTAGATTTTCCATTAAAATGTTCATGTTCTACAAAGATACATCTTGGGTGCAGTGTCAACAGGTACAACATTCTTTTAATTTTGGGAGTAGTCATTCCTCTACTCGCTATTACTGAAAGAGTTGCACACTCCTTTTTCATTTATTCTCTTTGCGACTTTACCTCTTCTAATGAAAGAGATAACTACCCTTTTCGAATATCTCGGATAGATGTCTACATATCCGCTGGCCGTTCTTCTGGAATGTCACTACCTTCATTCTGATTCAATTACTGAACTACTGAAACATTTAAGGAAATCTTCGAATGTATGTACGACTTTTTGTGCTGTTAGCTACTAAACTATGGTTCTTCTTAACTGTTGAATTCTATCTTCCCTGTATTTTTAGTTGATTCATATTTTTTATAGTTCTCAATCATTTCACTCATTAAGTTTTTGTGATTTGTATTCACATCTTCTCGAAGATACTTCCCATTATTTTGTTGAGTTCAGCCTATTCTGTGACAGTCCTGTTATCATTTGCTAGAAACTCTGAGCTTCTTTGTAAGCACTATTTATTTCCTTTCTAGAACGTTTTTAAATAAGTGTCACTTTCATCTATATCTGCACAATAAATTGTTTAACTTAATCACAAGCATGTACATACTCCTAAATTCATTCGGTAATCAAAATTTCAGACGTGTTTACTTATTTATAGATTAATATCTGTTTTACAATATGTGTCAATACTCCATGAACAACTTTCTTAAAAAGGATTCTCATTCCGTACCACAATTTTCTAATGTTCATTAATAGATGAGAAATTCTTCATTCAATGTCTTTTTCTTGGACTAAAATGATGCCATTGTCTTGTCTTTAAGGTTCCTTTATTTTTTTATAATGCTTTTTATTATATTGTTTTCGTTAAACCTTGAGTTTGACTATTTCTCTCTGCTTGTCGTTTTGTAACAAAGCGTATAGCTTACATTCTATTTGAGTTTTGTTTGCTTTGTTTTTAGCAATATTCCTGGCACACTATTTGACGATGTTCCTCATTGCCAAAATGTCGTCGGGTAGTAAGTTTTTACAGCTAACTGACACTGCACAGAAAGTAGTTGAAGATCATTTACAATGTCCACATTTTCTATGGAGAAAATATTATATTAAAAGATTAAATAATAGAAATTCATTTAAGAATAACTGTATTAGGTGCAGGTGTTATGTGGCAAATTACAAATGCGTTGAGTACTGAGATATACACCGTGATCACTACACTCCATGATTAGTGTGAGACCCATCACGGCACCAGAGCATGCCCCATAAGTCATCTGAACGCTACTCGCTATTTACTTTTAGGTTCAGGATGCGCGTCGTCAGAAAGGTACACTTCTGTATTAACTACATGTTCATCATGCATGTATACTGTGTAAATTGCAATAGCGCTTCTGCTGCATTTCTGCTTTCCTTGTCTGTTACTTTTAAGTCCACAATGGAAAGCTGCAGCAAGCAGCAGTGGTGCATTTGAGATTGTGTGGGACTAGGCGCCTTTTGTATGACACTGCAATTTAACTCTACTGTAATTGGGTTTTTGTCAGGATCACCTATTTTCTTATAGGTCAACTTCTTTAATTTTAAATGAAATGATCCGACAATAAATAAATGCTGCTACTAATACTACTACCGTTATTACTTCGACTATTAATAATGCTACAACAGTAACTACTGCTACTATTACTACTACTATTAGTGTTAGTAGTAGTATTGGTAGTAATAGGACTTGAATGTAGCCGCTCTGGAATGGAGGGGAGCCGTATTCGGTGATCAAAGTGCAGCCCTATATTTCCGAAATATTCGTAGATTCGACGGAGTGTGCTCATTATTTACATGCAGAGGGGATTTTAACAACTTTTTTTTCCAATGTAATCAAGTTTTTATCAATACATCTCTCATATGCTTTAGCGACAGAATGTTCTTATGAAATTGTTGGTCACTTTGATCGCCTGCATACCGACTCCGAAACCAATAACGACATCCCTCAACTCCTTAACTTTTTTTCGTTTCCATAAAAATCTGAATATGGTAATTATAGAAATAACACTCATTAAAAAGTTCTTTTCGATCGTGAAACAGAGTATTTCAGGAAGTCTTGGATGGAAATAAATGTAGCTCGTGCGTATATTCTGCTTGCAGAACCATTCACGTCTGCATCTCATGGAATCAGAGACACAAAAAGCTGGTGAAAATACCCATGTGCCACTGAAAACTTACTTCTAAACTAGCACATCCCAAGCATCAGAAACATCAATTTCTTGGTTTGTGTCGGTAACGACATAGTTGGTGCACAGTGAGGAAAAATATTAAAAAGCAGCTTTAAACAACTGATGATTCTTACAAGGCCTCAGCCATTTAAGGAAACCAATAATTGTAATCACCACCAGCATTCTCTAATAAACAAGAACACATACGCAGTGAAATGGTCTCGTTATTTCACTTACAAAGCTAGGATATGGAATTGTGTGGCAACCAATCTACAACTCACATTTTTGAAAATGTTATCGAAATCCGTTGCATAGCAAAAAGGGGAGTCTGAACCAATTGGCGGGCATTTGACTGTAAGTGAATTAGCGTTCTGCAGTCTGAGTGTAAAGTACTCAGATAATGTGTTTATACTGGATGACACATTTAAACCGGTAACTAGAGTAACACTACTGCTTTTAGTCATAGTTAAATATCCCTCTTACAACTGTTGTTGGAATTGGAAAGACGTGTAATGTGATGTTAGCAGTGTATTCGTGTATGAGTGAATGAAGGAAATACGACAGTAAAATGTGCTTTTTTCTTTAATGTACCATGTCTCGTCATTATTCTGTAATAACGGGCTTTATTGGCAGAAATTTAGTATTGTAACTATTTCATTGTCCTGACAAAAATTATGAGTAAAATTAAACATAAAATTGGTAGGCTATATATTTCTTGTAATTCGCGTGAGTTGAATGCCGACTTATACGGAGGTTTATCGAGTTGCAGTGAAGGTACACGTTGCCGAGTTTAGAGATCACTTATTAGTTTTCAAGCTGACGTTAATGTAGCTTCTTCCACGTACACTTGTTTGGATGATTAACAGTTATATTTTTGAAGAAGTAATCTTATACTAAATGCATTTTTAAAAAGTAACTAAACCAGTAAAAGCATTTCGAAAGTACCACTGATGTGGTATGACACGTATATCCAGTAAACAAATTAGAAACGAAAGAAAGTTTGACATTAAACTCGGTACGGTACGAAGCTACACATGAACGTGTAAACACGAGATATAAAACCCCCGTCCCAAACCTGAAAATATCCAAAACAGCTATCCGATTATAATGCAGGATACAACGTTGGAGGCTGAGGGAAAACCTGCCGCCACTACTCTGTGGCATTCCAATATCAGGAAAATGACGACTTAGGACTATGACAAACAGACCATGGTGACTTTGGATAAAATTTTACCTTGAAGTCCTTCCTACCTCATACGACCCAGCCACTGCATGCGTAACATCTATTAAATGAAACTCACCATCATAAGAAAAAATCTCATGCAAAATGTTATGCCATAAAGAAAGAAGCGGAAAGCTCAGTCTCCAGGGAGAGCATTTCATATGGAAGACCACGAAGAAAAATTCAAATACACTCAGTAATGAAAATCAGAATAATAGAACAGTAATATTCAGCTAACTCATCACTTACCACAGATAGAAATAAAAAAAAAGTTAAAAAATGCAAATAGGTGAAGAAGAAAAGCATGAAAAGCTATAAAAAGTGCACACACACACACACACACACACACACACACACACACACACACACACACACGCACACACGTGCACACACGCAGTGAGAGAGAGAGAGAGAGAGAGATATAGACTGTCCCCACCCATATTCCCAACCAATTACGCTCTCACTGTCGCCATGGGCGAAATCTAATTCATGTGCAGCACAATGTAGATTGACAGTGGGGTGAGGTGGTGGTGTTCTTTGTACCTGGTATTAATTTCTTGCAATTATCCCCTTTAATTTAGAGTTGCATCTAGTATGCTTCAATTCACTTATTGTTGAAATATATTTATCTTTCACGTCTGCCACAATTTTTAATTTATTTCGTATTGTACATTTGCATTTGATGTTTCTTGAATATGTTACTAATTTAGTGTGTCAGCTGTTTGTTGCTGTTATAGTGTACCTCTGGTCTGAAAGTGCTTTACATGTTACATTTATATATTAATATACGTGAAGTGTTGTAATTTTGCTATTCCCCTTTGTATCTTAATTTAATGGTGTTATGTAGCTGGCGCAATCTTGCTGTTGTATCAGTTCTCTTGTCTTTGGTTGATGATTAAATCTAGATCTTCTCGATTATTATACTCTTTTAGAGATGTTCTGAATTGTCTGTATATCACGTGAATGATCTCTAAAGTTTAGAAAACGGGGGTGGTTTGAAATTTGTGTATTAGAATGTCCGCAGCTGTTTACATTCTGAAAATGTTGAAGCTGTATCTGTTAATGCATTTTTTGATTTTTAGAGCAAGCTAGTGTATTCTTTCTTCCGGTTCCTTTTCCAAAGTGAACTGCATGTTGTGGTGTTAAATTATAGAGGGAATATCATAATTAATGGTGTAAAAACATACCGTTGAAAATACACTCCTGGAAATTGAAATAAGAACACCGTGAATTCATTGTCCCAGGAAGGGGAAACTTTATTGACACATTCCCGGGGTCAGATACATCACATGATGACACTGACAGAACCACAGGCACATAGACACAGGCAACAGAGCATGCACAATGTCGGCACTAGTACAGTGTATATCCACCTTTCGCAGCAATGCAGGCTGCTATTCTCCCATGGAGACGATCGTAGAGATGCTGGATGTAGCCCTGTGGAACGGCTTGCCATGCCATTTCCACCTGGCGCCTCAGTTGGACCAGCGTTCGTGCTGGACGTGCAGACCGCGTGAGACGAAGCTTCATCCAGTCCCAAACATGCTCAGTGGGGGACAGATCCGGAGATCTTGCTGGCCAGGGTAGTTGACTTACACCTTCTAGAGCACGTTAGGTGGCACGGGATACATGCGGACGTGCATTGTCCTGTTGGAACAGCAAGTTCCCTTGCCGGTCTAGGAATGGTAGAACGATGGGTTCGATGACGGTTTGGATGTACCGTGCACTATTCAGTGTCCCCTCGACGATCACCAGTGGTGTACGGCCAGTGTAGGAGATCGCTCCCCACACCATGATGCCGGGTGTTGGCCCTGTGTGCCTCGGTCGTATGCAGTCCAGATTGTGGCGCTCACCTGCACGGCGCCAAACACGCATACGACCATCATTGGCACCAAGGCAGAAGAGACTCTCATCGCTGAAGACGACACGTCTCCATTCGTCCCTCCATTCACGCCTGTCGCGACACCACTGGAGGCGGGCTGCACGATGTTGGGGCGTGAGCGGAAGACGGCCTAACGGTGTGCGAGACCGTAGCCCAGCTTCATGGAGACGGTTGCGAATGGTCCTCGCCGATACCCCAGGAGCAACAGTGTCCCTAATTTGCTGGGAAGTGGCGGTGCGGTCCCCTACGGCACTGCGTAGGATCCTACGGTCTTGGCGTGCATCCGTGCGTCGCTGCGGTCCGGTCCTAGGTCGACGGGCACGTGCACCTTCCGCCGACCACTGGCGACAACATCGATGTACTGTGGAGACCTCACGCCCCACGTGTTGAGCAATTCGGCGGTACGTCCACCCGGCCTCCCGCATGCCCACTATACGGCCTCGCTCAAAGTCCGTCAACTGCACATACGGTTCACGTCCACGCTGTCGCGGCATGCTACCAGTGTTAAAGACTGCGATGGAGCTCCGTATGCCACGGCAAACTGGCTGACACTGACGGCGGCGGTGCACAAATGCTGCGCAGCTAGCGCCATTCGACGGCCAACACCGCGGTTCCTGGTGTGTCCGCTGTGCCGTGCGTGTGTTCATTGCTTGTACAGCCCTCTCGCAGTGTCCAGAGCAAGTATGGTGGGTCTGACACACCGGTGTCAATGTGTTCTTTTTTCCATTTCCAGGAGTGTATATGATACTAGAAGCAAAGAAGAGCGATGGTTTTCACAGAAGCAAAGTTGAAGAAGTGCTGATAAATCTTAAGCTATGTTCTTTAGAGCTCATGTTTACTGGACATGTTTTTTGTATTGGTTCACACTGCCACCTCTCAAAATACGGAAAGCAGGGAGTCTGCAGTAGAAAAGAATTGTTTCATAATACAGAAGATGTAGGTTAATGTGTGTGTTTTAGATACTATGTTTATTGAGACTTTTTATTTCTAATGTCGTGTACTTTCAATCCTCTACATTTACACCATTAATTGTGATTCACCTGTGTATCTCAATTTACAAACGGTTGATATGTTGTGGTTAGCCTGTGAGGCATATATTGTCATCTACTGATACGCCAGTGTAAGACTTTGTATTTTTTTCTATTATTTCTACCAGAATTCCAATTTTAGGGTGATTTATTTAGGTACTTGCTTGTGTGTTTGTGACTAAGCTTCAAATTATTGGGGTCTTGTTTTGGAAATGAAATGAATCGTTATATTAAATTACTTTTATGATCTGTATCAGATATTCTGTGGCGGTATTTGCAGTATCTGCATTTCCTACCAGTTGTTCCGTTATGATGTATATTATACCACAGTTACGAGATTAAAGTGTACATGTTCAGGACATAAAGGAAATGAGTTTTACAGTTGTGTGTAGTTTAATTTTTGTATTAATTCTAAAGAGTTTGGTACATTTCAGTTGTACTGTGATTTGTAATGTTCACGTGAGTAGGTATGAGTGTCCGAGTTTTGCACTATGGTATATGGGAGCAGTTATCATACACATAACTGGTCTCAAGAGAAAAATGGCCTTCTGTATTTTGGTATCACATCTAAATGTTGGTCCTGCTGTATTTTGCTCTCTAAGTTTTGACCCTGTGTTTTGGACTGTACGTTTTGACATCTTAATGTGTTTTCACTTTTATGTGGAGAAGGATCAGACTTCTGCTCTTCGACAATATAGTTTTGTTAACGGTCAATTGTTTCCTCCATATATTCTGGTTTATCCACGAGCACTAAAGTGTTAGTGTTATGTCTGTAACTGTTGCCACCCCCTTTCTTGAACTAGTTTCTTTATTGACTTAAATGTTAGTGAAGTGAAGGGGATGGGTTGGGCAATTCGTAGTCAAATATTATCCAGAGTCTCCATAGCCTGCCGCGATCCTAAGTCACCATTTCCCTCCTACTTATACTGTAATCATCATCAAGAAGAAACTTGTCTAGAATCTTCTCAGTATTAAATGAATAAATGAGATGTCACAACGCCTTAACAACTGCAGCATCTTGAGGTAATTTTATGTAAATTGTTCTCCATACGGTATCTTACAGAAAGAGAGGGAGAGAGACGGAGAGAGAGAAAAAGAAAAGAAAGAGAGAGGGAGAGAAAGAGAGAGAAAAAGAGAGAGGGAAAGAGCTCAGTGGATCTGCATATTATATATACATTTAATCACATTCAGTTTTGTTACAAGTGAATCATTTGTTTTGCTCACATTTGTTGTTTAGTGTATAACTATACAGTTTTGAAAATACAAATATACAGGAGTAGCTTCAGAAAGTTGCTGCCTAAACAAAGAGAGCATAATCGTAAATTCAACGGAAATCAAATCTGCAACTCTGGTGACAGAAAAAAGCAAGAAAAACTGAAAACCAAAGTGAAAACTTTGTACAAGAAGGGTGCACAAATATCAGAAGTAAAGTATAATCTTCAGAATAATTAAAACTTTCAGTAATTGTATATCACGTCAACAAATGGAAAGTAAATGTAGCTCGATGTCCGTTCAGACATTAAATAAAAGTACTGTGTGGCTAAACGAATGTCGATCTACTGAAACTGTTTCGCTGAAAAAGATCACCAAAATCTACGTTCTCGCTATCGTTTCAGGCATAAATTCAGAGGTAAGTGATTTTTAAATGGAACAGCAAATAAAAGAATGATCGTGGACGTGTTCTGCCCAGTACTGAATACAAACTTCATAATGTACGAGTTATACCAGTGCTCCTACTAGCAATTTATTTCACTATGTGAATTCCAGCTCGTTCATTAACCGTCGAATGTTGTGTAGATAGTCGAATAAACAGATTGAACGTCATACATTGGTTCAAAAACGAGACACTATGTCTCAGTGTTATTTCAGTAATATTCAGGGAGACATACTTTGGGACTCATCAATACAATTATTTATAAAACTTACGGTGTGTAAATAAGTATGACGGCTGGGTCGTTTCTAGCGTAATTAAACTATCTGATGAAAAGCATTGGCGTGCGTATTAATGCCTAATAATATGAGGATGTTCATCATTCGCCTTTATGACAACTTGAGCTCTTCTAATGGCACTTGCAAAGAAGTGCTCAGATGTGTGGAGGAACAGCAGCGCATTATTGCTCAAGAGCTGAAGATAGTGAAGTTGGGCATTTGTTCATGGAACGAAGCCACAGTTCTAATTCGTCCCACAGGTGATTCACTGGGTTCACGTTGAGACGGTGGATGGGTCAATCCATGGAAAGTCTGTAATTGGCCACGAACCAAGGCCTCACAGATACTGCTCTATGACAGGGGTCGTTGACTTGCTGATACACTCATCCTCTCCGAACTGCTCCCCTATCAATGACACTATAAAATGCTATAAAATCATTTTGCATGTAAAGCCTACTTAATCACAATAATCAGTTCTAGCTCATATTATAAATGTACCATTGGGTTCAGGTCAGGATGGTGGTTTGTTATCGTCCATGAAGCAAAGACTCATTGGTCCTGCCATCGACAGAGTGCATTGTTATGCTGATAAACTCATCATCTCCAAACTATTCCTCTATAGTACGTAGTACACAATGCTACAAAATCCTTCCAAATTTGTCGTTTTCTGACGCACAATAATACGACCACATTTAACCACTTAAAACACACCCATAAATTAGCACAACCCCTCCTGTAATTCACTGTTGATACTAACGTGGTCGGCCGGAGTGGCCGAGCGGTTCTAGGCGCTTCAGTCTGGAACCGCGCGACCGCTACGGTCGCTGGTTCGAATTCTGCCGCGGGCATGGATGTGTGTGATGTCCTTAGGTTAGTTAGGTTCAAGTAGTTCTAAGTTCTAAGGGACTGATGACCTCAGATGTTAAGTCCCATAGTGCTCAGAGCCATCTGAATCACCATCTGATACTTACATGACGGAAGATAATGGTATACAGGTATTTCGCCCTTCGATCAGTTTGCATCTCTACACAACATCAAGCGACGCTTAGCACTGACTGCCAAACATATTACTGATCAGTAGGTATTCAACAGTTTCAGCCTTTGCTTCTTTCCTCTCTACGCACATGGCCCTAAGTGGACTGATGGTAGCACTTTACAACTCACGAGTGATTCCTTGCACCAATTTCAGCCTATTTTTTACAATCATCCTCTGCAGTGCCCGCTTGTTGGTGTCCATCAGTATATGCGGTCTTTGTGGTCTTTCTGCTGCTCCTGGAAGAAAGGATATTACAGGGACATGGCTTAACCTTAGACTGGGGGATTTTCACTCTGCAGCGGAGTCTGCGCTGATACGAAACTGACATATTAAACTCTTTGCCAGACGGAGGGGTGCTTGTTCTGTAAGTTTTGCAGAAGAACATATCGGAAGTCCGGGAGATAGGAGACGAGCTACTGGTGGGAATAAAGTTGTGAGGGCCGGTCGTAGGTGGTGCTTGGGTAGCTAATTTGATAGAGCCCTTGGTCATAAAAGGCATTCGTGTCTTGGACCAGCATACAGTTGTAATCTGCCAGGAAGCTGCAGTAACTCTTTTGTCTGAATGGAGATCCTAAGGAACCGACAGATCTGAGGATGTACTGACGGACATGGAGCAGTGAAACTCATCGAGAATCTGAAGTTCTAACTCTCCACTGTCACAAAATGCCAGAGCTGGTAGCTGTGTTCACTGCAATCGTTGGTGCATTACATGCTAAGTGACGACACCCTGGTTCGCTGCCGTGGAGCTCGACATTAGGATCACTCTACCGAGGACTCGAACATTTGACCCTAGTCAACACCTCCTGCTGGAAGTGCAGCCTGCAGGTCCCGATGTGTTTTCTGTGTTAAGCCCAGAGATGAAGACACTTTTGTAGGTCAGCAAAGAACTGACAGCTTCAGTATTTCCAATAAGAACAATTCCACCGCCAGTTCTCTCTAAAGTTACATCAGTCCACCAATGGCGCAACTGTTAAGATAAAAAAAAAAATAGAAGCGAAACGCCAACATTCAGTGATTAATATTTTCTCCAGCAGCATATTATATCCTCCTGACGTCACTTATATTTAACCAATAGGTGCCCTCTCAACTAGCAGCTAGCTTTGCGTTACTGCTCCCAGGGGAAAGATGAAACGTTGTTCTCAAAGCCAGTCACCAGTACTTTGACATCTACGAAACCTATAGGATGTCAGAGCTGTTTTGCCATGTTTTTTGGAAATCTGGGACATGTTTGACTGCTGAAACTAATTTTCTTAATATGGTCTGAACTAACTTTCTCCTGGCAAAATTCCAACGTCTGCAACGACTGCTTGAAACTCGGCTGTTCTCAGTGGATAATTGCAATAAACTACACAGTTGTCTGGCGCTAGCATGATGCTGGCTGAGGCGACTTGTGCCATACCTGACAATCTCCTCCCGACAGTTCTGCAAAAGGCAGCTCTCCAGGGGCCATTTCGCTGAGCCTCTACACAAATCACTTTCCGTATCCTCAGAGCTCCTCACTCCTAAGGCTCACCTGTAGAAGCTGTTGACATAACCAGCACCATGCAACAAAAAAGAATGTAAAAAAGGGAAAATGAAATCAGATCTTAAGATCACAGTAACGTCGTTACTCCATCTCAAGTAACTCGTCTCTCCTCCAGTCACATAACTGATTGTAAAATGAACTGTACCCTGCGGGGTCGACAAGTTTATGTAGGTGACTATCAGTGTTATGAACTGAACAGAGGGTAAAACAAAGGGGTACCTTTGGGGAACACAACATGCAAATAAAGATTCCAAAAAATTAGACTAAACACATTTATCCACAGCGAAATCAACTGGTATATTCGTCCTTACAACTGACCATGATGGTGAAGGTAATTACTTGATCATCAGTAACTTCATGAAGCAAATATGAAATGTCCAGCTGGTCAAAACATTCTCTCCTTCACTGAGGACAGAGTTGAAATTATCTTACAGTATTATTATGCTACTCTGCCGTTCTCAAAGTGTGATTCAGTGATCAGCCTCTAAGTGATGTAGCAATTCATCTCTGAGTGCAGGTCCACTCATACCATTTACATACAAAATTTGAATTGTATTAATACCTTCAGCTGCTAACGGGCGCTGATATAGATCTACAGGGACAGGTGAAAATGTGTGCCCCGACCGGGACTCGAACCCGGGATGTCCTGCTTATATGGCAGATGCTCTATCGATTTTTTTAAATCTCATTTTTGTTTGCTTTTATTCGTTGTATCTGCTCGGGGCAGACATCGTAAGACACCCGTTTTTTAGTTCGTTGTTGATCGGTGAACTCAGTAAGCAGATCCCGGTCGGGGCACACATTTCACCTGTCTCCGTTGATATATATCAACGCTCGTAAGCAGCTGAAGTTATTAATATAATTCTAATTTTGTTCTAGACTGCTGCAGGTCATCAATGGTGTCTGTTCTTTCGGACATGCCCGAAAGACCAGACACCATATCCATATAATAACATACAAGGTTGATCCGCATTGCTGTATCTATTTATAAAGGAAGTACATGTTTTACAACATATCCTAATTGTTACAAGGATAAAAACTTGTTATTTTTCAGATTGTCTCTCAGAATATATACGTGTAGATAGCGAAACATACACTAACAAAATATAGAAGTAATCATAATCAGCATTAAATGAAGCAAACGTTATACACAAATACAGTCAGACAGAACTTAGCTTGAAAGAAGTAAAACAAACACTTCAAAACCTTCATAAAGTCTCATCAGTTGTACACTCATGTGTACAACCCTCTGGAATATGAATCGCGAAACAGGAAAGTTAATGAAGTGTGTAAATCTAATAAGAGCTCTTTGAAAACGTGGTATGTGCGTATTTATCTGTTGTGATAATGACAGCTAAGGACGATCAGCCGTAAGCATATTATGTTATTGCTTTGATACATCACGTGACAGACCTGAGATTAAGTAATATTCTCTAGTGCGTGCATAAAAGAAAACAAGCTAAACTATGTTTTCATTCGTATTTTTTGTGGGACCATAATTCTTTGTCCAAAATTAGTATGTATATCTGACATAATAGTGAGACTTCACAACTCTACAAAATAGTCATTGTTATTACACAAACAAAAACGTAAGAACGTACAACATTCAGAAAGGGAACATAATATTCATGGTAAAATAAAAGTCTGCAAAAAGAGAGTGCAAACAAGACGGAACGTGAAACTGATCTCCGACTGATAGTATCGATATGTCACATGAGAAACGTGGAGCGTTCACTTTGTCGTACTAGAGTGACGAGGCTTTCACTTGGTCACCAAGCGTTCTGAGGGAAGTTGTGGATCAGCACATTGCGTGTGCATGAGGTAGTGGCTCGTAGACTGAGCTTGACGCATCAAACAAGTTCAACTCCAGATGAAGCCAGCATGCGGACCACCTCTGCCCTCAGCCAGGCATCTTTATGAACATATTGTCCGAGAGTCTGTCAGTGGAATGGCACCATGTGTCAGATAGATAATAGGAATGTGGCTTTCTTTCTCCTCTGTTTAGGTTTGAAGGCAACATGTGCTTGTGGCCAGAAACAAAAGGTCTTCAGCTTCATCAAAAGGCTGGTGCGCTATCAATGAACCTAAGGCATTCTGCGATTGTCAACTCGACAGTACAATGACAGTGAGGTACTAACGACACCATCGAGAGCTGATCAGATTTTAGTCGTGCAGTAGCGTGAAGAGGTTGGTTCTTGCTACCAAAGGTTTAGAATGAAGTGGATATACTGATCAGTACCGTTTTCTAAAGAAGAGGGCATCCAGGTACTCTCATTTGGAGACCAAATTGTGGGGAATGAACTGTGGCTATGTAATAAAGTACTGCAAAATGGTAGAAATTGGCTATCATATAAATCTCTCATGAGGAGCAGAACTTCAATACTTCCCTATATTTTAGTGTAGTCTTTATGTGCAAACAGGGCTGTAGGGAAAATGTTTAGTTCCTACTGTCTAGAATGCCAACATAACAAGTAATCTTTTCGCTCCTAGCTCAAGAGGTTTCTAGTGTAAACATCAACACCTGTGGCGTCCAGAGTTACGGCAGAACCATGTTTTCTGCAGTTCGCGAACGCCAGACCCCTGGCGCTATCCACCAGACTAGCCAGTGTCCGTTCTTCAGTCGGCAGCAAAAGAGAATTAGCCACCGTAACGAGTTGTCAGCTGTCGACCTGCCACCTCCCTTGCCAGCTGTGTTGACGACCGCTGCGAGCAGGTGAGTCCGCCTCTCCTTGCTTCCTGGCAAAGCCTTTATCCCATCACCATTCCACACTCATGGCTCTGCACAATTCTCGAAACTAGGTCTATCACAAAACTGCCCTAATGCAACAATCAGCACAACAAATTTTAACTTGTCCATATTTACAGAAAAACAAATCCCAACACCAAATAATTGTTAGTGCAAAGTAATGAAATTTCGGGAATACATCTGTCTAAATACAGTATTTAATTGTTCAACATTGCAAGATCACAGGATGTGTAAGAGTGAGATAAGCCATTGCAAATATCAAATGGTGGTGCGTTAATAACTCAGTAATAGACAGAATGTTGAATGAAAGCATGCGAGCATGCATGCATTGTGTAGTACAGGTGTCAGAGGTCTCTTTGAGAGATGGGGTTCCATGTCAGTTGCTCTTGGTCCATCAGGGCTGGGACAGTAAATGCTATTTGTGGTTGATGCTGGAGTTGTCGCCCTATGAAGTCCCATAAATGATCGATTGGAGACACCTGATGATTCAACAGTCCAAGACAACATGTTGACACTCTGTAGAGAATGTTGGGTTACCACATTGGTGTCTGGGCGAGCATTATCCTATTGATAAACACCCTCAGGAAATGCTGTTCAGGAATGGCAGCACAACAGATCGAGTTGCCAGACTGACACAAATCTGTAGTGAGATTAAGGCTGATAACCCCGAGAGTGCTCCTACTGTTATACGAAATTGCACCCTGTATCCAGGTGTCAGTCCACTAAATCTAACCTGCATACAGGTTGGTTGCAGGCCCTCATCTAGCTTCCTTCTAATCAGCCATCACTGGTACCGAGGCAGATCCAGCTTTCATTAAAAAGAGCAACAGACCTCCACCCTCTCCTCCATTTAGTTCACGCTTGACACCCATTGAAGTCGCCAACTGTGGTGATCTGGACTCAGTGGAATGCACGTTACAGGGCGTCTGCCTGTGAGCTGTCCTTTAAATTCACTGTTTGTTGTGACACAGCGGCGTTAACTGCTACTCGAATTGCTGCTGCATTTGCAGTACGATGTTCCAGAACCATATGCCAAACATGACTCTCTTCCCTCTTCGCAATGCCACAGAACTGGAGCCCCATCTTCTTGTGACTGTATATTCTCGTGACCCCCACTGCCAGTCATGTAGAGTGGTATATCCTGCTAAGTCTTTTTGCATTGTAGGAGAAGGAACATCAAGCTTCTCGTAGCCCAAACTACATGATCTCGTTCAAATTCAGTGAGGTGTTGATAATGACGTCTTTGTTGCTTTAAAGGCATTCTTAACTAAGTCCAATCTCAACAGTAACAAACGCTCACTACCGTTTTACAGCGAGTATTAAAGCAAACGCGATTTGCATCCTCATTGTGACGCTATTAGCACACGAGGTTAGAATTCAGAAGGAGCTAGTCACAGCTCTCTTTTGCTATGGTCAATCACCTTCATGCTGTTGCCTTGGGGTGTAGGGGTGACGAAGAATCTGGATCATCGCATGGGACATCTTAAGTGTCGCTTGTGTTGCCCACTGGCTCTGCTTCTGAGGCAATTACCTCTAACACACAGTCCAACAAAACCCTACATTTTAATTTCTCAGAATGGGCATATGATTAGTGAAACTGAACCGTTTAAATTTCTAAGGTGTTCAGATAGATAGTAAACTGTCGTGGAAATTCCACATTCAGAATCTTGTTCAGAGACGTAATGCTGCCAGTTTTACTAATCGAACGGTATCTGTAGTAAGTGATCGTCTGACACTAACATTAGTGTACTTTGCATATTTTCATTCGCTTATGTCATATGGTATTATATTTTTGTGTAACTCTTCCCATTCTCAGAAAATATTTTTGGCTAAAAGAACGGACTGTTTGGGCAATAAGTGGTTTAAGTACGCGAACCTCTTGTCGACTCATGTTCACAAGATTGGGTATTCTGACACTGGCCGATCAATATATATACGCCTTACTGTCGTTTCTTGTTAACAATATCAGCTAGTTCCTAAGAATTAGCAGTTTTCACTCAGTTAATACTAGGCAGATCTCCAATCTGCATCTGGATCTAACTTCTTTAACTCTTGTGCTAAAAGTTGTGCAGTATTCTGCTGCATCAATTTTCAACAGCCTACCACAAGAACTCAAAAATCTTAGCAGTTATCCACGCGCTTTCAAATCGAAGGTGAAGAGTTTTCTCACTATTCTGTCGGGGATTTCCTTGAAATATTAAGCTGACTCCTATGTTATATTGTTTCTTGCGTTTACTTAAACTTATAGCTTGACTTTTCTTTGTTCCTAACCGTTTTATTTTATCTGTTATTATTTGTATGTTGTAATTCATGTACTGAGGCGTCACATGATCTAGGAGATTTGCGCCTCAATTTGGTTCCACGGAACTAAACGAGTAAATAAATAAATAATATGGGAAGAACAAAGCTATAATGTTCGGATGTAGTGTTACTAATGCCCTGCTTGACACAGGCAATTCTCTTATATATCCGGTCGTAAAATACAGGGAGCGAAAGGCTATTTACAATTTGTACAGAAACCAGATGGCAGTTATAAGAGTCGAGGGACATGAAAGGGAAGCAGTGGTTGGGAAGGGAGTAAGACAGGGTTGTAGCCTCTCCCCGACGTTGTTCAATCTGTATATTGAGCAAGCAGTAAAGGAAACAAAAGAAAAATTCGGAGTAGGTATTAAAATTCATGGAGAAGAAATAAAAACTTTGAGGTTCGCCGATGACATTGTAATTCTGTCAGAGACAGCAAAGGACTTGGAAGAGCAGTTGAATGGAATGGACAATGTCTTGAAAGGAGGATATAAGATGAACATCAACAAAAGCAAAACGAGGATAATGGAATGTAGTCTAATTAAGTCGGGTGATGCAGAGGGAATTAGATTAGGAAATGAGGCACTTAAAGTAGTAAAGGAGTTTTGCTATTTGGGGAGCAAAATAACTGATGATGGTCGAAGTAGAGAGGATATAAAATGTAGGCTGGCAATGGCAAGGAAAGCGTTTCTGAAGAAGAGAAATTTGTTAACATCCAGTATTGATTTAAGTGTCAGGAAGTCATTTCTGAAAGTATTCGTATGGAGTGTAGCCATGTATGGAAGTGAAACATGGACGATAAATAGTTTGGAAAAGAAGAGAATAGAAGCTTTCGAAATGTGGTGCTACAGAAGAATGCTGAAGATTAGATGGGTAGATCACATAACTAATGAGGAAGTATTGAATAGGATTGGGGAGAAGAGAAGTTTGTGGCACAACTTGACCAGAAGAAGGGATCGGTTGGTAGGACATGTTCTGAGGCATCAAGGGATCACCAATTTAGTATTGGAGGGCAGCGTGGAGGGTAAAAATCGTAGGGGGAGACCAAGAGATGAATACACTAAGCAGATTCAGAAGGATGTAGGTTGCAGTAGGTACTGGGAGATGAAGAAGCTTGCACAGGATAGAGTAGCATGGAGAGCTGCATCAAACCAGTCTCAGGACTGAAGACCACAACAACAACAACAACGAAATGAAACGAGAATGTGAGCACTGTGGTTGGGAAGACGCATGGTCGTTTTCGGTTTATTGGGAGAATTTTAGGAAAGAGTGGGTCATCTGTAAAGGGGACCGCGAATAGGACGCTGGTGCGACCTGTTCTTGGGTACTGTTAGAATGTTTGGAATCCTTACCAGGTAGGATTGAAGAGCATCGTAGCAATTCAGAGGCGGGGAGCGAGATTTGTTACTGGTAGATTCAAACTAATGAGGAGGTATTGAATAGAATTGGGAACAAGAGGAGTCTGTGGCACAACTTGACAAGAAGAAGGGACCAGTTGGTAGGACATGTTCTGAGGCATCAAGGGATCACAAATTTAGCATTGGAGGGCAGCGTGGAGAGTAAAAATCGCAAAGGGAGACCAAGAGATGAATACACTAAGCAGATTCAGAAGGATGTAGGTTGCAGTAAGTACTGGGAGTTGAAGAAGCTTGCACAGGACAGAGTAGAGAGCTGTGTCAAACCAGTCTCAGGACAGAAGACAACAACAACAACAGTTTCAAAAAAAATGTAAGTGCTACAGAAATGCTTTGGGAACTCAAATGGGACTCCCTAGTGCGAAGGTGACGTTCTTTTCGAGAAACACCGTTGAGAAATTTTAGACTTCCAGCATTTGTAGATCACTGCCAAACGATTCTACTGCTGCCAACATATACTGCACGTAAGGACCACGAAAATAGGATTCGAAAAATTATGGCTCATACGGAGTCGTGACAGACAGTCATTTCTCCCTCGTTCTATTTACGACTGGAACAGGAAAAGAAATGATCAGTACAGTGTACCCTCCACCACGCACAGTTGAGCAGCTAGCGGAATATCAATGCTGATGTAGCAGTAGAATCTAATACTTCTCCCTTTTTATATTGTGGCTGAGGATGATTTATGACAATCAAGGGGGCAGCAACTTTGTATTGTGTGGAATCTCATTCACTACATCTGGGAAGTCCTTCAGAAATACGCCCAGCAAGGTATTTGTTTGTTGCAGTATATTCTGTAAGGGTTTCGCATATCTTTCACTATACGTTCTGCTAGAACTGAACTCTGGTGATACACTGAGATGTAAAAAGTTTGATCCTATGTCTCCTCAGTATTGCTTTCCATCATTTGGACCTGAATTTTAAGCCATTATCGGAGATAATTTTGACTTTTGTTTACGTGTCAGTCTTTCGTGAGGAAATCACTGCACATTGTCTTGGATACGGTCCGACCTGTTGGCTTCTGCAACGGTGTGAGTGTAAAGAATTTGAATGTGAGTTCAGTCATAACCAAAACATAACTGAGACTGACCCATGTTCTTTGGATGGGTCCATCATTAAATCGGTTGCACCAAGTTGTGTCAGTGTCTTGGGCACAATTAGGTACAGTGGTTCCTGAGTCACTTTAGTCGACGGTTTTGCTTTTTACCCTGCCTTGCGTATGGAGAAAATCTTTTAATCCTTATTTCCCTATTTTTAAATTGTCATAATGTCTTTAATTTGAGGAAACATTCCTTTAGACAGTAATGGGTATGGTTTATTTCGTTTACCTAAAGACTTCATTGTTTCACTCCTCAGGCTTACAAGGAAAGCCCAGTGGATCAATAAAACTTATGTCGCGAAATAAGATTCCTTTCTTTAGCAAACAGAACTGCCTGATGGCTGCCCAACTTCAGTCGTTCCATTTACATTTTAATTACATGTGTGACGCAACCTTTGTTTGCTCTTTTGGTATTTCTGTCATAGAGGGTTTATCTAGTTCTTAAACACTACCTTTCTTAAGTAAAACTAACTAAAGTGATTTTCCTCTAGATCCTCTTTTATTTCGTCCACTATCCCTAGGTGATTGTGATAGTACATCTGCAATGACACTTGTTTTCCCTGGTACATACGTGATTGGAAAATAAAATTTTTAGAAGTGCAATACTCACCTTTTTAACCTTTAGTAGGTCAATTTAACTGTCAACAAAAACTGAAATAAAGTTTTTATAAGTGAAATACCAAACTGTCAACACTGGTTGGGTCAATTTAGCTGTCAACAAGAAATCAAGTGCCTTGTGATTTGTATATATTTTAGTCTTCCGTCCAGATAGGAAAGTCCTAGAATATGCAGAAGCCCCTGTTACTTTTGGATCTCCATTTCAGTTACAGAGTAATTTTTTATACTCTCAGTCAGGACACAGCTACCAAATGCTACGGTTTTGTGTAAACACTTTCCATTTTCCTCGAATTTATGGAAAATCGTTATGCTGAGTCCTGACACTGTCAGTGGCCGAGCAAAAATCTATAATTAAATAGGGATGCTACAGCACCGCTGTTGTCACCTGTGCTCACTTTGATGCCCTCGATGTTTTCCTGCCCATAAGGTCACACAGTACAAAATTTAATGAGGCCTAGGAAGCCTCTCAGTCGTTTCGTTACTTCTCGTAATGAGAATTTCGTGATGGTCTTGAATCTATCTGATATTGGCGATATACCTCCTGCCATAACATTGTGACCTAAGAATTCTACCTTATTGGCGCTAAAACAGGATTTTGTGATGTTCGCGGTTACTTCTATATAATTTGTAGTAATGAGCGTCATATTTAGAACTGTCATATGGTTTTCCCATGCTTTTTCTATTAATAGATCATAGACGTAATTTGTCACATGTTGTTTGAATGACTCACAATTTGAGAATGAAAACTGGAGATTATATGTTCGGACCAAAAGGGAGGCAACAGAACTGATAGCATCGTCCAATTGCTAGAAAGGCTTCGTGTTTGCTGCGTGAAGGGTATAGCACGATCTGCTAAAAACTAAATCTCAGGTCTATTGCGAAATAATTGTAACACCATGGAACTTTTGTAGTAATTCTTCAAGTATCTCTGGCCTGCCCATTTCTTGTCTGATAATAGTATTTGTTTTTCACGAGTCCAGATCAAGGAAAAAGGACGTTTCCATTCATCAAGAATCCAAAACAGTGTATTAAAGGTTGAAACAGCTGTTCCTAGTCTAAATTGTCTCAGAATTTCCCGAAAAACTTTATAGGCAAGTGGGATGGTGCATGTAGGTATGAAAATTTTCTGATGGTGTTTTACTAGTATTTTATATTCATATTAAAACTTCTTGATTGGCCTTGGCTTAGGTGAGAAGACTTCTCCATACTTAAGCAGTATCTCTTCCCTTTCTTCATAGCTAATGTTTCAAAGTTGGTCCATTTGCTCATTAACTTTTTGCTTGGTTGCACATGTGATTACCTCCTTCTTTTCTGGAGACTGTCTTATTCGATCACAGCTCCTGCGTACTTTAGTACTGCATAGTCTTCATGTTCAAAGTGTAGATTAAAACAGCTCACTGGAATTTATGCTTCAATTGCCTATTCCTTGCAATGGACTTGTATTTTCTTCCCTTTCTATAAACTGATCTCCACTCAACCAATATCTAATGTTGTTTGGTTACCATTCAGATAATCCATAAGGATTGTTTAGTTGATTGCCAATGTAGGTACCATCAAGAAATTTCCTGTTAACTGTGTCATTGACAAACAAATTGCCCGCATCTCGTGGTCGTGCGGTAGCGTTCTCGCTTCCCACGCCCGGGTTCCCGGGTTCGATTCCCGGCGGGGTCAGGGATTTTCTCTGCCTCGTGATGGCTGGGTGTTGTGTGATGTCCTTAGGTTAGTTAGGTTTAAGTAGTTCTAAGTTCTAGGGGACTGATGACCTAAGATGTTAAGTCCCATAGTGCTCAGAGCCATTTGAACCATTTTTTTTTGACAAACAAATTAGAGTCTACTCTGTTGATTTACGTATGTGTATTTACCTACTACAGCTCCTTTGCTTCTGATTTTCATCAACAACAGAACAGACCAACAAATGCTCTCAGCACATTTTTTAAGTGCTGTAAAGGCTATCACTGAAATTGCTCCCTGAGCTTTGACTATCCCTTTTAATTGTACTTCTCCTATTGTGACTAATCTCTGTGTACATGGTGGTCCATTGATAGTGACCAGTCCAAATATCTCACTAAATAATCATCAAACGAAAAAACTACAATGAACGAAAGTCGTCTAACTTGAAGGGGGAAACCAGATGGCGCTATGGTTGGTCCGCTAGATACCGCTGCCATAGGTACAACGGATATCAAGTGCATTTTTTTCAAATAGGAACCCCCATTTTTTATTACATATTTGTACAATACTTATAGAAATATGAATGTTTTAGTTAGACCACTTTTTTCGCTTTGTAATAGATAGCGCTGTAAGAGTCACAAACATATGGCTCACAATTTTAGACAAACAGTTGGTAACAGGTAGGTTTTTTAAATTTAAACACAGAACATAGGTACGTTTGAACATTTTATTTCGGTTGTTCCAATGTGATACATGTACCTTTGTGAACTTATCATTTCTGAGAACGCATGTTGTTACAGGGTGATTACCTGTAAATAACCACATTAATGCAATAAATGCTCAAATTTAGTCCGTCAACCTCAATGCATTTGGCAATACGTGTAACGACATTCCTCTCAATAGCGAGTAGTTCGCCTTCCGTAACGCTCTCACACATGCATTGACAATGCGCTGACGCATGTTGTCAGGCGTTGTCGGTGGATCACGATAGCAAGTATCCTTCAACTTTCCCCACAGAAAGAAATCCGGGGACGTCAGATCCGGTCAACGTGCGGGCCATGGTATGGTACTTCGACGACCAATCCACCTGTCATGAAATATGCTATGCAATACCTCTTCATCCGCACGCGAGTTTCGTTCTTTGTAGTTTTTTCGTTTGACCCTTATTTCGTGAGGTGTTTGGCCCGGTTGCGATCAATGGACCACCCTGTATAGATCCTGCACCATCGTTTCTCAGTTTCCCTTTGATACCGTCTCTGATGTATCATCATATTTAACAAAATTTGTTTGGCCAGTTCCAAATAAGTTCACAGGTACGACAACCTCTCCCACAGTTAAACTTAGTTGCTGTTTTGATGAGCTACCATAACGCTGGTCATTCCTTGCTTTAGGCGGTCTGATATCAATGATATCTGCCCATTCCCTGTCCTGACTTTGTGTAGGTCAGTTTTACATGAATTGCTGTCCATTGTTCTGATTCTGATAGCTGTTTCAACCTTTTCTCTCTGGTGGGTGATTGTGGAAATTATTCCCAACGCCTGATATTTCATGGAAATGACTACCTCCTCCTGTTATTATGCCTAGTATTATTTCAGCGACGCGGAGGTCCATTACAATTACTTTCTTGTCTATTCATCTCTGTCTGGTACTGTGCTCATAGAAAACATTCCGATTCACAACTGGCAAAGCTGCCTGGCTTTCTGAAACAGCAGTCAGACCAATGGCGGAATGATGACCCCAACTACAGCACCAAGCACGATAAGAAGAAGAAGTGGTCGGTGCCAGGCAACGAAGAATCCGGAGAAGCAGCAAAGTTAACTGCCAACCGTAGGCGGAAGGAGGGGGTCAATGACCTGGACCAGAGAACATGACGCAGCAACAGATGACCAAAGACATGCGTGTAGCTGTGCATGATGTATTCGACGAAGCAGTCAGGGCTGATAAAGCTGCCATGGCAGCAGATAGGGTCATTCCTGGCTGCTCTGGCTGTTGAGAAGGAAAAGGCCTGCAGCAGCTTCGGGCAGACCTTCGCAGCCTCCTAGTAGCCAGAGAGGTGGCTGCCCCTGTGACTGTACCAGCACCAATGCAGGACACGGATGCCGCAAAGAAGACGGCCATCATACGAGTGCCGAGTGGCACACAGTTATCTGTTTCACTTGATTCTGTTTCCCAGCTAAACAATAACAATACTTTCTACTCCAGTTTCGTGTAACATTCATGCGCTGCCATTCATTGGTCCTTTTCTGTTTATTCTGATATACAAGAAGCAACTGTACCTCCTGAGTTCCTGCTACTGCTACCAGGTTAGTAACATCTGAGACTATATCAGCTTTATGTATTCTTACTAGTGTTAGCTCATTATACTGAATTTGTAATTGATTTGTCCCCGTCCCCCCATGAACCACGGACCTTGCCGTTCGTGGGGAGGCTTACGTGCCTCAGCGATACAGATGACCGTACTGTAGGTGCAACTACAACGTTGTTGACAGGCCAGACAAACGTGTGGTTCCTGAAGAGGGGCAGCAGCCTTTTCAGTAGTTGCAGGGGCAACAGTCTGGATGATTGACTGATCTGGCCTTGTAACACTAACCGCAACGGCCTTGCTGTGCTAGTACAGCGAACGGCTGAAAGCAAGGGGAAACTACAGCCGTAATTTTTCCCGAGGGCACGCAGCTTTACTGTGTGGTTAAATAATGATGGCGTCCTCTATGGGAAAATATTCCGGAGGTAAAATAGTCCCCCATTCGGATCTCCGGGCGGACTACTCAGGAGGACGTCGTTATCAGGAGAAAGAAAACTGGGGTTCTACGGATCGGAGCGTGGAATGTCAGATCCCTTAATCGTGCAGGTAGATTAGAAAATTGCAAAAGGGAAATTGATAGGTTACAGTTAGTTATAGTGGGAATTAGTGATGTTCGGTGGTAGGAGAAACAAGACTTTTGGTCAGGTGAATACAGGGTTATAAATACAAAATCAAATAGGGGTAATGCAGGAGTAGGTTTAATAATGAATAAAAAAATAGGAGTGCGGGTAAGCTACTACAAACAGCATAGTGAACGTATTATTGTGGCCAAGATAGACACGAAACCCACGCCTACTACAGTAGTAGAAGTTTATATGCCAACTAGCTCTACAGATGATGAAGAAATTGATGAAATGTATGATGAGATAAAAGAAATTATTCAGGTAGTGGAGAGAGACGAAAATTTAATAGACATGGGTGACTGGAACTCGAGAATAGGAAAAGGGAGAGAAGGAAATATAGTAGGTGAATATGGATTGGGGGTATGAAATGAAAGAGGAAGCCGTCTGGTAGCATTTTGCACAGAGCATAAATTAATCATAGGTAACACTTGGTTCGAGTATCATGAAAGGAGGTTGTATACATGGAAGAACCCTGGAGATACTAACAGGTATCAGATAGATTATATAATGGTAAGACAGAGATTTAGGAATCAGGTTTTAAATTGTAAGACATTTCCAAGGGCAGATGTGGACTCTGACAACAATCTATTGGTTATGAACTGTAGATTAAAACTGAAGAAACTGCAAAAAGGTGAGAATTTAAGGAGATGGGACCTTGATAAACTGACTAAACCAGAGGTTGTAGGGAGTTTCAGGGAGAGCATTAGGGAACAATTGACAGGAATGGGGGAATGAAATACAGTAGAAGAAAAATGGGTAGCTCTGAGGGATGAAGTAGTGAAGGCAGCAGACGATCAAGTAGGTAAAACGACGAGGGCAGGTAGAAATCCTTGGGTAACAGAAGAAATATTCAATTTAATTGATGAAAGGAGAAACTATAAAAATGCAGTAAACGAAGCAGGCAAAAAGGAATACAAACGTCTTAAAAATGAGATCGACAGGAAGCGCAAAACTGCTAAGCAGGGATGGCTAGAGGACAAATGTAAGGATGTAGAGGTTGGTTGGTTGGGTTGGGGAAGGAGACCAGACAGCGAGGTCAACGGTCGCATCGGATTAGGGAAGGACGGGGAAGGTAGTCGGCCGTGCCCTGTGAAAGGAACCATCCCGGCATTTGCCTGGAGCGATTTAGGGAAATCACGGAAAACCTAAATCAGGATGGCCGGACGCGGGATTGAACCGTCGTCCTCCCGAATGCGAGTCCAGTGTCTAACCACTGCGCCACCTCGCTCGGTTGGATGTAGAGGCTTATCTCACTAGGAGTAAGATAGATACTGCCTACAGGAAAATTAAAGAGACCTTTGGAGAAAAGAGAACCACTTGCATCCACATCAAGAACTCAGATGGAAACCCAGTTCTAAGCAAATAAGGGAAAGCAGAAAGGTGGAAGGAGTATATAGAGGGTCTATACAAGGGCGATGTGCTTGACGACAATATTATGGAAATGGAAGAGGATGTAGATGAAGATGAAATGGGAGATGCGATACTGCGTGAAGAGTCTGACAGGGCGTTGAAAGACATGAGTCGAAACCAGGCCCCGGGAGTAGACAACATTCCATTAGAACTACTGACGGCCTTGGGAGAGCCAGTCATGACAGAACTCTATGATCTGGTGAGCAAGACGTATGAGACAGGCGAAATACCCTCAGACTTCTAGAAGAATATAATAATTCCAATCCCAAAGAAACTAGGTGTTGACAGATGTGAAAATTACCGAACTATCAGTTTAATAAGTCACAGCTGCAAAATACTAACCCCAATTCTTTACAGACGAATGGAAAAACTGGTAGAAGTCAACCTCGCGGAAGATCAGTTTGGATTCCGTAGAAATGTTGGAACACATGAGGCAATATTGACCTTACGCCTTATCTTAGAAGAAAGATTAAGGAAAGGCAAACCTACGTTTCTAGAATTTGTAGACTTCGAGAAAGCTTTTGACAATGTTGACTGGAATACTCTCATTCAAATTCTAAAGGTGGCAGGGGTAAAACACAGGGAGCGAAAGGTTATTTACAATTTGTACAGAAACCAGATGTCAGTTATAAGAGTCGAGGGGCATGAAAGGGAAGCAGTGGTTGGGAAGGGAGTGAGACAGGGTTGTAGCCTCTCCCCGATGTTATTCAATCTGTATATTGAGCAAGCAGTGAAGGAAACAAAAGAAAAATTGGGAGTAGGTATTATAATCCATGGAGAAGAAATAAAAACGTTGAGGTTCGCCGATGACATTGTAATTCTGTCAGAGACAGCAAAGGACCTGGAATAGCAGCTGAACGGAATGGACAGTGTCTTGGAAGGAGGCTATAAGATGAACATCAACAAAAGCAAAACGAGGATCATAGAATGTAGTCGAATTAAGTCGGGTGATGCTGAGGGAATTAGATTAGGAAATGAGTCGCTTAAAGTAGTAAATGAGTTTTGCTATTTGGGGAGAAAAATAACTGATGATGGTCGAAGTAGAGAGGGTATAAAGTGTAGACTGGCAATGGTAAGGAAAGCGTTTCTGAAGAAGGGGAATATGTTAACATCGAGTATAGATTTAAGTGTCAGGAAGTCGTTTCTGAAAGAATTTGTATTGAGTGTAGCCATGTATGGAAGTGAAACATGGACGATAAATAGTTTGGACATGAAGAGAACAGAAGTTTTCCTAATGTAATCCTACAGAAGGATGCTGAAGATTATATGGGTGGATCACGTAACTAATGAGGAGGTATTGAATAGAGTAGGGGAGAAGAGGAGTATGTGGCACAACATGACAAGAAGAAGGGGCCGGTTGGTAGGGCATGTTCTGAGGCATCAAGGGATCACAATCTTAGCATTGGAGGGCAGCGTGGAGGCTAGACATCGTATAGGGAAACTAAGAGATGAATACATTAAGCAGATTCAGAAGGATGTAGGTAGCAGTAAGTACTGGGAGATAAAGAAGCTTGGACAGGATAGAGTAGCATGGAGAGCTGCATCAAACCAGTCTCATGACTGAAGACCACAACTACAACAATTGATTTCTGGCGTCCTCTAATTACTTGTCCATTGGTTCTTTGATCTTTCCAACTCACTCCTCTATCTTATCAACTTTTTTCCATACATTTTCTTGGTCTTTGTGTAATTTCCTTTGTACGTGTTGCAAAACCCATAAACTGATTTTCTTTTTGTTTAGTCTCTTCGTGTCATCTCAGGACTCCTTCAGAAATTTTCTTGTTTAAACTATCAATCCTTGTGCTATTTTTCTTGTATCTTATGCTTCTTTCGAAGCTCACCCTTCTAGTAGCTTAGGCCTTTCCGCTTCATGTTTCACTTCTTTCCTAATTATCGTAGTTTCTTTCTTAGTTCATCTACCCATCTCTGAATTTCCTTAATGTCCTTTCATATTTCGTGTATCCATCAGAAAGCTTCCTAATCCATTTCCAATTAAAATTCTAGTATTTCTGAATTTTGGTTTGTAATTGATGTATGTGCTGTCAAATCCCAATTTATTCCATATTCTAATTATCAGTCTTCACAGCTTCCTGGAAGAGACCAACTATTCGTCTCCTCAATCATCGTCAACCTTATCTTGACTTTGCTCCACGACGTTTATTGTTTCGATCTTAGCCTATTATTTTCCTAGCCGAAACTTATACCTCGCCCTCATTAAAGTTAAATATCAAACACCACAGTTAACAAAAAAAGGAACCTCATCATAGCTAATATTTCAACAAATCCCACCGATACCATACATAACTCATACAAATTTTCGACACTGATATTCCAAAAATGTGAACCAATCAAATGTCGAACAGAATCCATGAAAACGTAGAAAGCTGAAAGTAAAGAACATGTGTTAGATTTGCGTGCCGGAAATCGTTCTATAATCTACTGCTGTTTTATATGCTCATCATTACTGAATCATTACAGTGAAATGAGTTTCAAATTCTGACTACTTCGTAGTATCTCCTACATTAATACTAGTACCCACTAGTTTATGTTAAAAGATTTGTTTTTAAGAGAATTAATCCTAGAGAGGCATATCCTTGAGAACCAATGTTGACATTAATGGATGCAACGAACTGATGAACACTGTGAAATATTGCGGCCCCATCAGTGAATCTTAAGGTGGGGAATTTGCATTGTACCTTTGAGATGTATTTAATGTGATAATAAATCAAAGATTTATAAGAACTATAGAATTTATTACAAAAAATTGGGACTGCAAAGTATCCTAAACAGTCATGAACATACAAAAATTACAGAGACGGAATTAACCATGAAAATTTCAAAACTGAAACTATCAATTGGCAGTGTTACTAAATGGCATCGGAAAAGATTAATAATCTCGCATGTGACTGTGTGACAGTTATCTCATCCTAACTATACAACGATTACAGTGAAAAGGGAATCAAAGTATTGCATAGACCTGGCGATGCGCTGACGAATGTTGAACAGTGGAACCTACCATGAATCTCAACTTCTAACTCTCAACTGTATTAACATGCTGCAACGGTCTGTTATGCTCACTACAAACTTCGGTGTAATATGAGCAGAGTGGTGACGTAGTTTTTCGCTGCCATGGAGTCTTATTCTACGATCAATCTATCGAGGGCTCAAACATTGGAGGACAGTTGGCTCCTCCAATCGAGAACGCCCACTGCAGAGTACCGATGTGTGCAGAGTACCGAAGTCAGTGAAGAACAGCCTGTTACATTATTCCCGCCAAGAAAATCCCGATCATCCATTCTCTCTAAAACCCCCAATGATGTATTCGTTACATTAACGAAATACACTGGCAAGAAGAGGTAAACTGTCAAAAAGCAATGATTTCCATTTCCTGCCTTCTTTTCTAAAAAACTTCCCACTAAGAAGTTTCATCAGTCGGTGCCTCCCAAGGAGCAGGTAGCTTCGCATTACAGGTATTGGGAAAACGGGAAAAACTGAAAGGCTATGCTGAGGGGTAGCCGCCTACTATGTGGCGTCTTCTAAACCTGTAGTATGTCAGAACTGTGTTACTGTATTTTTGGAAAGTCGGGAGATGTTTATCTGCTAAAAGCCTTTTTTTTTCTGGATCAGAGTGTTTACTTCCTGCTGGCATGGCAGAGTTCAGAGTTACATGATCGGCAATGTCTGCTCTCAGCTGGGCCATCCAAGGTGCTTACACGCAGTAAACCACACAACAGTTCGGCGTTAGCATGATTCTGACCAAGTGCAGCTGTACCTGTCAGCCCCCTTCTTGCAGTTTTACGAAGAAATGTGTTGTCTCAGCTCTCAAGGCGTCAGTTCACAGTTCGCTGAGCCTCTCTGCAAGTCACTGTCTCATATCCACAGTGGTCTTCACTTTTAAGGCTCACCCACAAGTTCAACTGATATAGCCACATGTTAGAATAAAATGACGAAATTATATTAGCACATCAATCACGGTAACTACACCACAAAAACTTAACTAACTCAACTCCGGTCTAGCTAGATAAATGAAAAGAGACGAAATGAAGCTTGGCAATTTTCAAAGTATTAAATATTTGTGCTTCATTATGAGTAGTCTTACTATGGCTTCGAATAGGTTACAGTCAGGTTTGAACAGCGTGGTATACTCACATTTAATTCCTATACTTTCACAAGTTACGTTTTGTAAGAATGAAATGTAGATATTTTGTACATGAATACAATTTTATTAACCATTGTTAGGATTAGCCCTTTATCACGTTTATACAGCCAGTATTTTACTAAATACTTTTAACCCTTTCACTGCTGTGGGTGAGTTAACCTGTCGTACCCTACTCTCTCCTAGGTGCCTAGGTCGTCTTTAAACTTGGCCCCTGGGTTTTTCTTAATTAAGTGCTAATGACATGTTTATGCATCCTGTTTTGTGCACTTCTCACTGCTGCGGATGAGTTACTCCCATGTCCCAATGAATAAAAAAGTTTCAAGCATTTACTGTATACTATATGTGCCTCTTTCCCTGCTATCATTTGCAGAAAACCTTGTTTCTATATTTCAAACCATCTATGAAATATGACGATCGTTATGACTACGTTTTGCGATGTACAGGAACATATCTCATATGCGATCATCTGTCACATATAAAAGTCAATAAATAATTCGAGAACGAAGTGAGTTCTCGTTCTGTAATTAATTTGAAATAAAACTTAGATATTTAATCTGCATTTGATACGCTGCATCGTTTAATCTCAAATAAACCATATGCAAAGTTTACCCTATATATCTTTACCTCTGGCAACTCTTTATAATTTCGTGCAGTGTATTACCAAATTTTATGCAGCACAGTAACTATGACGTATTAGAAAAGGAAATTCAGTCTTGTATCGAGCGTAGGTATCAGAGATCGAGAGAAGGTATCACGCTGTAAGATAAGCAAAAATCAAATATTTTCAGTAAATAGTTTTCTGAAATCAGGTGAGAAGGGTTTCATAGTAGACAAGAAGTCCACATGGAGAGAAATGAACAAACCGTGTGCAAGCGCCCCTCAGAGATAAAAATCAGTAACTTAAGAATGGAATGATGTATAGTTCCGTTCTCAAATTAAATTCAAATTTCGATATCTTATCTACATTCACATATTGCAATATATGACCTAAAATAAAACATACACAAAATGCACACAATGCGTTTTTCATTTTCTAGGTTATTTAAAATTACGTGTAAGTATGATGAATAACGAAAAGAAATTCAGGCCTTTATGAACGAATGTACGAGACAAGCACATGAAAGAAATAAGTTTTTTCACCTATTAGTATTCTTAAAATCGGGTAGTAAATATTTCTTAGCGGACGGAATGCCACCTGTATGCGCAATTAGTAGCATTTTTCGAGGAGGGCAACCACAGCAAAGCCGCACTCAGGACGGAAGGCAGAGAGCACATCTGTAGCAGTGCAAGGGATATGTGCATGTACGAAGTTGTACAGAATGTGTGGATCATCTATGTTCTGTACGCTGACTTAATACTGATTGGAAAATGGTTCTATGAACAAACAAAACTAGCTACCAAAATTTAAGATTGTACATTACTCCAGATGTAGAGAATTTTAAAAATTTTGTGATAAGTGTTAAAATTTTTTAAAGAATCTATAAGATTGCGTTCTTCCATTTCCCCAATTCAACTGTTCCTGACATAAATTAAAGTGCAGCAGAGTAGCTTGCCTTAGTGATAATAAATTATGTGGTTGAAAGTACAGTCTGGTACCGAAGAAAATGTGATGTCCATTCCGACTGTTACGTTTACTGTAGGCACATTGATGGTGTGTATGATCAGACCATAACTATCTAAATTACCGCATCTGACGGGGAACATGAGAGTCGTATCAGTGTGTAAAACGCACGTACTGGTATAATCTTCTATAACATTTCATCTTACTAACAAAGATTCTGATTAAATTAGACTCATTTGTTCATTTAGTAAATTTCGATGGCATTTTTTTCTTTTCCATTAATGTATCTAATTTTAACCCAAATTTAAAGATGGGATTTTCTCTTCTGTCTGGATTATGCTTACGCTATCTTTAATTCTTTCTCTGGTATGCGTTATTGTATTTAAATGTTCACCTAACACCGTTAGGTTAGAACGTACTTTGGGATGC
Source organism: Schistocerca piceifrons (assembly GCF_021461385.2). Taxonomy (NCBI): domain Eukaryota; kingdom Metazoa; phylum Arthropoda; class Insecta; order Orthoptera; family Acrididae; genus Schistocerca; species Schistocerca piceifrons. The sequence continues at coordinate 315,425,102 of NC_060138.1, forward strand.
TCTTACACTGAACGATCTTCCTGTTTGGCTGATACATGTGCTTCTGCAATCTTGGCAGCTGATTTTTTACGCTAGTGATTTACTTTAGCTATGTGCAAGTAAATTACTTTTCCGAAATGCAGTTTTAACCTTCCAGTGGTGACTTTCTGGATGTGGTGCCAATTACAGTTCCTCCACACAAAATCCACAAATTGAACAGAAACGATAAAATTACTATACTTTTATTTACTCATTAGTGTACATTACAGAACGACGTCACATACAGAAGCTCATTTACTTCGGCTTTGGGAATGGTTTCGTAATGAATACGTTATGGCTGAGCGTGAAATGAGCAGATCTGAGATAGTGAAACATGATGCCCGAAAGTAGTTGGGATTTTCAGGGTGATTCAGCTAAGCTCATAAGCTTCTGGAATCGTTTATGGTGTTGTATTCCTCTTTTCATCCAGTTGACCTGTGAGGAAGTCCACACTAAATGACATAAAGCGGCTTTTAGTAGTTGTAGTAATTACAGTGATTTCAGTGTCAGCTTCACTTTTCCACATGGAACTATGGTAAGTTGTGCTGCTGCATAATAGCTCCAAAAGAGACAAATGGTGGTTCAATCTTGAAAATATTGTTACCCACATTGCGGTTATTATAGCATTAATAAATTAGAATTCATATGTTTTGATAGTGTAATACTTTAACCCACACTGTAGGTCTCTGCTATTAGTTTTTGTGTATCATACACCGTTTATGAACTGTGTGAGTCGTGTGACTAATAAATTAGCAATTATGAATTCGTTTTTGCAACTACTAAAAAGTGCATGTGTGTGTTATTGGTTGCATAAATGGGTTTTAAATACTTTTAATAACAGAAAACAACAACAGGTAATACACCCACACAAATGGAGAATATATTTTCAGTGGTATGAAGCACGTTGCTGTACCCCGAATAATATTAAAGGAGCACATTAAATAATTGTTAAAAGTTCTTCCTTCGCAACGCCACAGGCAGAGGAGAATAGGTCCAATTCCAGGCAGAATGCCAGTGGGAGAGGAACTCTGATGGAGTAACAACAATCATGGAAGTTATTGCAGCACTCCGGATTGTCTGAGCGCTGAAGCAAGTAACGAAGCATGCTAACATCATTGCGAGAAATAGATATCGGCATAGTGGTCACTGTACAATGTATTGCCAGAAAAAATTGGATGTGAGAGTAACTTTTCAGTTACTGACATGGCAGAAAGCAGCGTCTGAAAGGCGAAGTTGCTTCATCCTGAAGCGACCTAGAGCGCTGAAGGGCGCAGGAAAGTAGGCCACATTCGATCATCCTCACAGAATGAAGACCTCATCAGTGTAGCCCGACGAAAACCTATACCCTGTCTTCCACATCTTAGTTCTCATTTGTAGCTCAGTAAGTAATTCCGATAACAAACTTGTGATGCTCCATCCATGGTCTACTGGGATGACTATAATCTGCTATGCCACCAGCAACTAGATCTGACGGACTCTGCTGCTGAGACCTGCTGCTGACTCATTTTCTCTTTTGCCGATGTGAAGACTTGGCGCCTTCCAGCATGAGGATTCTACAGGTCTTACCTATGGTCCCTGGCAAAATAATTAACCATCATGATTCTGGGAAAGCGCAGGTATTGTTGCGCATTCAACTCGGAGCTATGAAGAGATTCCAGCATAATGGGGTGTCCTCTTGCAGAGAGGCCATGATGTTGTTCTTCCTGGGCGGCTGGTCCCGGCGGAGGTTCGAGTCCTCCTTCGGGCATGGGTGTCATTAGGATAATTTAGGTTAAGTAGTGTGTAGTTTAGGGACTGATGACCTTAGCAGTTAAGTCTCATAAGATTTCACACAAATTTTTTGTTGTTCTTCAAAATTATGGCAATTTCGTGCAGAGCTGATGGGCACTTTAGCCAGGAATTATCGTAAGTACCCACGAGAACACCCTGGAAGTTTGTTAGAAGAGCTGCAGACCACCGAACAGCGTTGGCTGTGTCTGCAGTGCTACCGAGTCGACGACCGCGGATGGCGTAGCGTCTGCCATGGGTCATGTTCCTGCTGCCGCGCCGACACTATGGCGCACACCTGTGGCAGCAAATATTGGCGCTCCGCTGGCTTACCTGGCCTCCAGATCTCTCTTTAAGACGATGCTGTACTTGTTGTTAATAAACTAACACGCTTGTCTCATTAACGCTCTCGGGCGTTTGACATATCTGCACTATAGTGTCCTGTATGACACTATACAGAGGACTGTGAATTCGTTACTCAGAAATTGCCCTAAACCGTCAGAATTACTATTGTTTGTTTGCATGGTGCTGTTAAAAGTGTATTCCAAATAGTGTATTACTAATGGTATAGACTTTGGCCCAGAGAGACTTGTGTGCGAATGTACTCTGGGCAGAAAAAATGGGGACATTGCTGAATGCAACCAACATAACGTAGCTGTGTCGCGGGACCTCTAAACACCGAAACCCTGATCGTTACAGTAGTTTGACCATAAACAATGGTTACTACAAGAGATCGCTACTCGGGAACTGTGGCCTGCTGACATGGCGCAATGTCAAACATAAAAATTCCATCGTTGTTTGCTACAAATGACATCCAAGTAGCCGAAAATAACCATTTGCAATTAATGATAGATGCAGTTGGACCCGAGGACCCAAACCATTTCATGTAACCACGGTCCACACCATTATGGAGTCACCACCTGCTTGTACAGCAAGTGGACCATGGCTTCCTGGAGTCTGTGACACACTCCAAACCTAGAATCATCTCTTGCAACTGAAATAGGTAGTCATCTGACCATACAATAATTTTTCAAACGTCTAGGATGCAACCGATATGGTAACGAGGTCAAGAGGGCCAGCCGTTGTGGTCCAGCGGTTCTAGGCGCTTCAGTCCGGAACCGCGCGACTGCTACGGTCGCAGGTTCGAATCCTGCCTCGAACATGTATGTGTGTGATGTCCTTAGTTTAGTTAGGTTTAAGTAGTTCTAAATTCTAGGGGACTGATGACCTAAGATGTTAAGTCCCGTAGTGCTGAAAGCCATTTGAACCATTATTGAGCTCAAGAGAAGCGCTGCAGGCGATCTCGTGCTGTTAGCAGAGGCACTCATAGCCCATTAACGCCACATTCCGCCGCACTGTCCTAACGGATACATTCAACATATGTCCGACACTGATTCCGACTGTTTCTTCCGCAGAGTTGCTTGTCTGTTCGCAATGACAAGTCTACGCAAATGCCGTGACCCTCGCTCGTTAAGTGAGGGCCATCAGCCAGTACTTTACCTGTGGTGAGATTTGATGCCTGAAATCTAATATTGCGACACACACTGAACACTGCAGGTCTCAGAATATTGAATTTCCTTACAGTTTCCGAAATAGAATGTACCATGCGTCCATCTCCAACTATAATTCCGCGTTCAAAATGTGCTAATTCCCATCGTACGATCATAACCACGTTGGGAACTTTTCCACATGAATCAGCTGAGTACAAATGACAGCTCCGCCGATCACTGCCTTTTTACACCTTGTATACGTGATTCTGATCATTTTTTCGGGAACTGGCGCTTTCAGCTGATTGTGAATCAAAATTCATCACAGAAATTTCACCAGTAACAATTTCAAATTATTTTCCATTAATGTTTTGTCGTTCTTTCTTTCTGATTCATTCAACCAACAATTATTACACGAATAAAGGAAACTTTATTTAATATACGCTGGAAAACAATCGCCGGCCGCGGTAGCCGTGCGGTTCTGGCGCTGCAGTCCGGACCCGCGGGACTGCTACGGTCGCAGGTTCGAATCCGGCCTCGGGCATGGGTGTGTGTGATGTCCTTAGGTGTGATGTCCGTAGGTTTAAGTTGTTCTAAGTTCTAGGGGACTTATGACCTAAGATGTTGAGTCCCATAGTGCTCAGAGTCATTTGAACCATTTGAAAACAATCGTGTAACAAACTCTTATGGACATGTATAGATAAACGAAAAACAAAAATAAAAATCTGTTTTAGAACATGGGGCGCAGAAAAGTGAAGCAGCAGTGTTAGTCTCAGTGGCACTGTTTAAGCAGTGGAACTGCTGACTTGCTAAAAGGCACATAAAGTACCTCGAAAACACTGACCTTCGTTTGTTCATATATGGTCGAGTATCTACGGATAAGGCGAGACGTGTGTTCACTTATTTTGATCCCTGTTTCACTGAGCGGAGTTTCTCAGTTATGACGCTTGCTGTGTTCTTCTTGTTAGACTTAGCATGGAGTTCATTTTAGGTCACACGTTTCTCCATATTAAATGTATCCAAGACAGGAATTGTGTTTATAGCTGAGCGCAGAAGGATTTCACTCTTAGTGCTAGAGATTTTGGATTGTGTGTATGGTAGACGGATCGCAAGCAGCTCGCCCATATGGACCCCTGCACGAACAATATGATATCATGCAAAGGCTGCAAAGAGCGGTATCATGACTCTCTCTAAATTACACAAAAGGTCTTTGTCTGAATTTTCAAATGTTAGAAGAGGGGGAAATGGACCCACAGGGTATCAAATTGACAGCGTGAGATCTACTTTAGCAAAGAAATATTGAGGTACTTGAAAATAATGGGACAGTTAAGAAAAGCTTAGTGATATGAGGGAAAAGTGAAGTATTTCCAAGACACCTGATTTTTAGCTATAGAAATGAAGTGTCAAGAAGTTAATCTCTTCAAGGTCTAGCTACTTTACACAGGAAAACATATGAAGATGTGATTATTAACTTTCAAAACGGCTTCCTTTGAATCAAGTACAAGGTTTAGGATATTCTGAGAACAGGAACAAAAATGAGGCGTTGTAAATGAATCTGTCGATTCTAAGTGTGACCGATTCACCTTTGTATTTTAAATGTCCAAATCAAGGGTAACTGAACCGTATTTGACGTTACATAATAGGAAAAAGAAAGCTTTTTAACTACGAACATGACAAAACTGAGCTGTTTGACTCGTTAATATTTCTTAAAATGAAAATAATAATGTGCAGAGTAATTTCTGTGTCGTTATGTAGCGTTGGCCGCACTACGGAAAGTGAATCCGTTTAGCGATTGGTTTTTTTAGCATCCCGCGCATGTACCACTACCTGCCAGGACTGCCTTACAAAAAATAGAAACCTTCATTCCACCCGCGTCGACTACGTGTCGCTTCTCAGAAAAATAAAGCTTATAGTTCACCCAGTACAGCATTTTCATTAAAACTGCACAAAATTACGCTATTATTATTAACATTACCAACAATCTCTAACACAAATTTTGACAAGTGTTGCCTAACAGAATACTATTATTGGCAAGGCACCAGTTTATGTATTAAATGTCTATCCAACGCGAGGGGTGGATAATGGGATTCGATTTTCAGGATTGGAACGCCACGAAATTATTACACAACAAAAATTTATGTGGCCTACGAGGATTTGGTTTCATCCGCACACGTGTAGCAAACGGCTTGCAACTAAGTAGTCAAACCTTATGTAGCCTTATCTTACGACAGCTCCGCTGAAACAAAATTGTATGTACAAAGATTGTTTTGGTCATCAGTCCCGAAGAAGCAATTTCAATATTTTACCTCAGCTTATATTTCTTTAAATGTGCCAGAAAAAATTTACTTTAACGACTTTTGTGACAACAACATTTCTTGGAGATAAGATGGAGGCAGACTAAAGTATTCTTACGTGGCTTAGTAGCGGCCATCTCTACTTTAACAATTATGTACAGTTAATATTCTGATAAGGCAAATTTAAAGGACCTTCAGGCCATACAGAGTGACACATAATTTACATTTAACAAAATGGACAGGGAACTTTGGATTGGTATATGACTTTGGGATTCCGATTCTAGCAAATTATTTTAGCTAAACTGTATTATAACTTTCGAAAACTATGAATTGTCTGTAACATTCTGATACACTGCTAAAGACTATTAATATGGAAGTGTCTTGCCGGGTTTGTATCGATTTTGAAGTTGGTGTTTGCTGTATGAAAATTTGGTTACGCCTATCACGTCTCCAATAATGGAATTAATTAATAACTAACATCCAATAGCGGTAGCTGTGTTACTTTGCTGTATCGTGGGTTCCGTATTCGATCGTATAAAACCAGTCGAATATTCTTGCTTTTCAACACAAAATAAAATGGAAATGACTTCAGGAAGTATAAACCATTGTCACATCAAATATTAAACACTTTCACTCTGAACTGTTATTGCTTAAGGATGACATCGCCAGACATGGCACGCCTGATACAAACGCTGTCACCGCTTGGCTGCCACTGCTCTGGTTTTCCGTTCATTCCTCCCTTACTATGCTCATCCCAAGGTCACACAAAAGACTCCGGTCGAAAATCCATAGTGGATTCCCTACCTTTATGATTTCATGTTGTTTAAATGATGTACATTTACATTTTGAATGTTACAGTCAGTACATTTATAACTTACGTTCATTTCTGTATTATATATTGTACAACTTATTAATTTTTTACTAAATATTCTCTCCTGTCAAAGAATATTTATCACGGACATTATGGTTTTAGATTCTGACATAGTTACAGATGTTACCTTAACAATAACCTATTGTATGAGACCGATCATTTTACTTGGTCGATTTTCTCTCGATACTGTTTAAATAAATAAAAAAATTTAGCTATCACAATTCGAATAAAACTGTATCATCACAGTGTCAATAATATCATACTTCCTGAATAAAATACGAAAGCAGAAAAGAAATAGAAAGAAAATGGCTGTGAGCACTACGGGACTTAACGTCTGAGCTCATCAGTCCCCTAGAACTTAGAACTACTTAAACCTAACTAATCTAAGGACATCACACACATCCATGCCCGCGGCAGGATTCGAACCTGCGACCGTAGCAGTCCCGCGGTTCCGGACTGTAGCGCCTAGAACCGCTCGGCCACTCCGGCCGTCAGAAGTAGGAAGAATCTATGACATGTATTGTGATATGGATTGTCTAAAAGTATGAAATAAAATTGAATAGAGGAGTATTTCACATGCCTTTGAATGATGGTCAAAATCATGCACAGCAAATGAGGTGTATCAAATGTTTCTTTAATCTATTTTTTCTTTACTTTTAGACAAATAATGTCACAAGGCATTTGACCTTTGTTGAAAGAAGTCTATTAACTTTAATTCAAACACTTGGCCTTAACATTAACTAGTGATGAATTGTATTCCCATGAATCAAATATCAGAAAACAATCAAATATCAGCAAAGTTTCTTGGTTTTTCGAAGTTTTTTACTAGAAATTCAATGTCATGTATTGAGACAGGTGTGTACACACTTGAAGAACAAGTACTGCGATAGGACCTTAAAATTACACTGTCAGATGCTGTGTAAAGAACTTAGATAAAACTTAGCATACACAACAGATGATACGACTGCAGTCAGGAAAAATGTTAGCTGTACGGGTGTTCAAACCCAGACCCCACAACGATTTAGAAACTAGACAAACATGCTACCTTTAAAGCACGGGCATCTCAATGACAGTGTCATTCATTCTTTCTTACTTACAATGGATAGTCGTTCTTCTGTACTTACCGGCTGCTGAAAGTTCATGACCACCTAAGAAACAGCCATATTCAGTTCACTGACAAGATAGTCGAACGTATTTGTGCTCATCCTCGTATACCATAAGAAAGTGACCTTTGACTTTTTGTAGCTGATAGTATAAATGATAAAATTCTGCATGGAGTATCCGCTCTTTATAAACTTAATACAGAACGCTCGTTTTTAGGGTTATTTTCCTAAGCAAAATCTAATTTTGATGCCATACACTGTAGCTACAATATACACTCTATTGGCAACATTTTTTTAGAGACAGCTGGTCTGTTCCCGTAGCCATCTTGTAGCAGGAAATGGTGCTAACACGCACGTCACACGCGCGTGCAGCTCGACATTGCTGCCTGCAGCAGGAGTGCCGTGTACCCAGGCGTAGTTCACTGCCGGTCGCAGCTGTCGGTCACGTAGCAAGAAGCCTAAGCTTCGAGGGCTGCTGCGGCTCAGACGTCGCCAACCAACCACACCCTCTGGGCAGATTACGAGCGCCAGAATAGCGCAGCCGCCGCCGGCTGTGTGGAATGGGAGGCCAGCGTGCCGCAAGTTCAGTTTCACGGCACAACAATGTTTGTCGCGTAAAATGTAGATTCACTAAACTGCCTGGAGAGAGTTACTTTGTGTTCCTTTACAGTACTCAATGAAACAAATTTCAGCACAGGATTTGCGTGGGGAAATCGATTCATTATTTGTTTTGCCAAATCTAATTACATATAAAATGGCTAAAAATAATGTATGTACATTTCTCACAAAAGGAAGTTCATCAGTTTATTTATTAAGGAATACGTAAAATTAGCAATTACACATGTAACGGTTTATGCCAAAATCCATTATGATCAAATTCTTAAAGTTAATAATTCAGTAGAGGTAAAAGGAGGAAATTTAAACTATTAAATTAGGTCTGTTAATAAAAACAGACGTATTTAATCAGATTTCCACATCTACTGAATAAAACCAATTAATAGCAGAAGGTGCAGAATTAAGGGAAGATAGTACCTTACGTGCTTACAATGTTAAATTTGTCGATTTTAGGTACATTTGTCTTGTGAACAGTTCATGTTAATGCTATAAAATTTTAATGGCTGGTGGAGGAAGAGTCCCTCTCCATTGACCTGTTTTTGTAGGTGAGTTGCTTGCATAATTTATTTTTTAGAGAATCTTTCGCAACTTGTAAAATTTTTCCACGTATTTCAGATTTATTAATTAATAATTTCTACAATATTAAACTGAACTTCCTTTAAAAATGCATCACTGGTATTCATCGCAGTTCCTGTAAGTTGTGTAAGTTTCACTGGTCTATGATGGTAAGATCCTGAAAAAAATTTAGCTAATCATTAAAAAAATAAAATCTCAGGAATCCGGCTTCAAAGATGAACAAAGTTTAATACTGACCTTAGAACATCCCTGCACCATATCCTGGGTCATCTGCATTTTCTTCATCCTCTCTGGCTCTCTTAGCATTTCTTGAGTGCATTCTTGCCTTCCTAGCTGTCATAGTCACTTCATAATCTTCTTTCTTCACACGGACAGCATCCAATTCGGAACATGCCATCACAAATTTTCTACACGTTGTATGCCTAACTTTTGAAGCAGCCTAAATCTCCCCACATTGCATCATTAACTGAAAGAACTGCGTCATAAACACCCAGCTCTATCTTTAGCTACAAATACTGGTTTAGGAATTATAGACCATATGACACTTAAATGATTTATTTGGGCTCTGGAAGGGCAAGGAACAAGGGAATGTAGCGGGCGCACAGGGCAGCCAATTTGCGACTGGGCGAGGTCGGTAGTTTCCTTCTCTCTCTGTATTATCGGAAGTCAACTTACCACGATACTCGTTCCTTCCGACGTCCCTTCACCCTGTAGCAGCAGATACGTGCTGGGCAGAGTCAGGCAGCACTGATGGAACCATTACCTAATACCTACCACATTGAGTCCTCGTAACTCGAGTTGAAAGTCAGTTCCTGAAAGTTCATATTTAAAAAATCGTGTGTTCTTAGGATGAAATCTACTTGCAGAAAGCATTTAAAATTTAGATTGAATCTGCTGTTTATTCATATGCAAACACATGAAATAGCTATCAAGTCCGCATTTAATATGATAAACTTTGTCCTTCAAAACTCAATTTCACTCGAAAAGTAGCCAGATTTTTTGCAAGCCGGACTCGACTAATTTTCACATTCTAACAGTCTCAGACTCACAATTATTCGCGAGTTAAACATTCAGTCGTTTCAGTGGTCTTCCTAGTAAGAAGTGCTCGCCAAAGTATTCTGTACAGATCACGAAATATGCCACGCCGAATTGTTACTACGACCAGAAAGTTCGCGCGCTCATAAACCGCAAACTATTTGATTTAGAAACACCGAGCTTCCATTGAAATGATCGTAACTCCAGTTGCTTCAGTCACCACGCGTTCTGAACGAAATAAAGTCACTCGTTCATCTTACAGACTATTTCTACGTAGCTATCTAACATGGTGTTATCCGTAGGCCGGTTAGCAAGCGACTGTCTCGAGCTCCTCTACTCTCAGCCACCTTACTATATTCGCACGCGAGCAGCTTGATTCTGACTGGCTGTTGATCTAAACGACCTATCACAATGTTCCTTCCAGATCTTTCTCCGGCAAAACGTGCCTTATCCAATCACTAATCCGACACTAATTGACATCATTAAAACTTCAATTGCTATTATATTGTTTAATCAAAATAAGCGCAGTGCAAAATATTCTCCAAATTGATAAATAAACTTTTTCCGTCTCCACATTTCATTCTGGCTGCTTTTATACAAAAGCAAGCTCACACCGACATAAGTCATTTGAATCGTGGTTACACCATAACATTCTCACGGTTCGTTTGTGCAAGGTTTTACATAAAATGACGTATTAAGTTTTAACGTATGTCCCACATACACTCTCTGAATATTCTCATGAACTCACACAGAAAAATTGTAAGCAAATAATAATTTTGATCTGCTTTTGGATTACGTAATGTAAGGTAACTATAGCTTTGAAAGGAAAATTGTAATTAATTGATTTTTATGCACTGGTAACTTTGTAATGGCTTCAAATGATAATACAAGTCAATCTGTATTTGTTCCTAACATGGTCTTAAAACATAAGCGTTGGTTTTATGACGTTTAGGTAATTTCGATTATCTCCAGAGCTACTATATATTTAACAAAATCTGAAATTTTGACAGCATCATTTCGTTGATAACAAAATGCTGTGAACCAGATTTTGAACAAAATCGAATAATAACTAACATGTATTATTTAGATTCGTAGAGGGTATGAATTTTCGTACTGACTGAATGTTACTCTACGCAGTTCTTTCGGCAGGCAGCGTCAGCTGCGCTGTGAGAAAAGCGAAAAAAAGAAAAAAAAAGTAGCCAACCTGCAGACACCATATCAAATGGCTGCATGCCTTATTGCAACGAATGTCAGCTCGTAATAACTTGCTACATTAGAAACTGTGAGTACAAAACATTATCACAAATTAGTAAATTACACTCCTGGAAATGGAAAAAAGAACACATTGACACCGGTGTGTCAGACCCACTATACTTGCTCCGGACACTGCGAGAGGGCTGTACAAGCAATGATCACACGCACGGCACAGCGGACACACCAGGAACCGCGGTGTTGGCCGTCGAATGGCGCTAGCTGCGCAGCATTTGTGCACCGCCGCCGTCAGTGTCAGCCAGTTTGCCGTGGCATACGGAGCTCCATCGCAGTCTTTAACACTGGTAGCATGCCGCGACAGCGTGGACGTGAACCGTATGTGCAGTTGACGGACTTTGAGCGAGGGCGTATAGTGGGCATGCGGGAGGCCGGGTGGACGTACCGCCGAATTGCTCAACACGTGGGGCGTGAGGTCTCCACAGTACATCGATGTTGTCGCCAGTGGTCGGCGGAAGGTGCACGTGCCCGTCGACCTGGGACCGGACCGCAGCGACGCACGGATGCACGCCAAGACCGTAGGATCCTACGCAGTGCCGTAGGGGACCGCACCGCCACTTCCCAGCAAATTAGGGACACTGTTGCTCCTGGGGTATCGGCGAGGACCATTGGCAACCGTCTACATGAAGCTGGGCTACGGTCCCGCACACCGTTAGGCCGTCTTCCGCTCACGCCCCAACATCGTGCAGCCCGCCTCCAGTGGTGTCGCGACAGGCGTGAATGGAGGGACGAATGGAGACGTGTCGTCTTCAGCGATGAGAGTCGCTTCTGCCTTGGTGCCAATGATGGTCGTGTGCGTGTTTGGCGCCGTGCAGGTGAGCGCCACAATCAGGACTGCATACGACCGAGGCACACAGGGCCAACACCCGGCATCATGGTGTGGGGAGCGATCTCCTACACTGGCCGTACACCACTGGTGATCGTCGAGGGGACACTGAATAGTGCACGGTACATCCAAACCGTCATCGAACCCATCGTTCTACCATTCCTAGACCGGCAAGGGAACTTGCTGTTCCAACAGGACAATGCACGTCCGCATGTATCCCGTGCCACCCAACGGGGTCTAGAAGGTGTAAGTCAACTACCCTGGCCAGCAAGATCTCCGGATCTGTCCCCCATTAAGCATGTTTGGGACTGGATGAAGCGTCGTCTCACGCGGTCTGCACGTCCAGCACGAACGCTGGTCCAACTGAGGCGCCAGGTGGAAATGGCATGGCAAGCCGTTCCACAGGACTACATCCAGCATCTCTACGATCGTCTCCATGGGAGAATAGCAGCCTGCATTGCTGCGAAAGGTGGATATGCACTGTACTAGTGCCGACATTGTGCATGCTCTGTTGCCTGTGTCTATGTGCCTGTGGTTCTGTCAGTGTGATCATGTGATGTATCTGACCCCAGGAATGTGTCAATAAAGTTTCCCCTTCCTGGGACAATGAATTCACGGTGTTCTTATTTCAATTTCCAGGAGTGTAGGTTTCTGAAGTTCAAAAGTTGACAGAAGGCTGCCCTTAAAGTAAATGAATATTTAAAGCCTTTATTTGCTAAAATATTTCTCTAGTAAAATACGCTCCAGGGAATGGTTATGAGCAAAAAAAATTTTTTTTATATTTTGCCCCCGACGAAGGTACAATCTCCCCTTAATAAAATCACTCAATAGTCCTTTGTAGTTTCTCAGATGGCTGTCTCTGACAATATGGTGAAAGGTTTGCCCTTCGGCCCCACAGTCGGAGGTTGGAAAGTCTCGGAATCCGACTTGTGCATCATAGCTTTGCACCTGGCCTGACTAGTTCTCAACCTGTTCTATCGTGTCCACTCGCTTGTCTTGAGATAAAATCCTAGTAGACTGGCAGACGGATCTTGAATTCTTTGACGTTTTATTGTTGCAGTAGTCAGTAGTTTAAGATCAAAATACTTATTGTTTCTACCACTATGCCACATAGGAGTGCATGATATCAACCTGTGTGGAGGAGGTAATTTAAGGCTGTATAAACTGGAAGGCCTTGGAGATAGTCGGGGTAGCGAAGCTTCCTCCATTCTCGATCGGTTACTTCTTGGCGTCACAATTCGCATGGTGGAATGTTACTGATGATTTACAATCAAGAGATCGGTGTGGATTTAGTGTTCTCACTAATTCATTCAGTTGAATATCTGTTTTCCTCGTACGAGCGCTGTGTTGCCACTCTGGGGCACAGCATTCAACCATTGGATATACTACTGTCAGAGTTGCAGTCCGTAGAGTGGATGTTTCTGCATCCCACGTTGAGCCGGCCTGTTTCTGTGTGATGTTATTTCGGGTCTTCAACTTTTGGCTAGTGTTTTCCACGTTCCTTTTATATGTTAAAGACCGTTCGACTGTATCACCAATGTACTTGGGCCGTAAATTGTGTCTAATTCTCTGCTGGCAGAATTCCACGTCGACCTGTTCGTTTGCGGTTATGTTGTTTGAGTGGAATGAGCAGACTTCTGTCTTGGCTGCATTTGATTGGAGTCACCGCGCTCTGTAATACCTGTTGCGACTTTCTAAGTCTGTAGACAATATATTTTCTCCTTCCTTGAGTGTACTAGTTTGTACGGCTGTGACAAGTTTATCGGCGTAGCAAAACATTTTGCTAGTAATGTTCGACACGTCGCTGGTATACAAACTGAAGAGCAAGAGTGCTAGGACGGTACCTTGGTGAAGCCCAATTTTCATGCTGAATGAATTACTCCGTTTTCGTCTGACGCTAACCTTACAGTAACAGTAGGTTAGCACATTTCTCACAGGTGTCGTCACTTTCTTACTAGGGACATGATTTTCTAGTTTCAGCAGTAGCCCATGTAGCCACATAGTGTTATATGCTGCTGACATATCAACAAAGGCCACCGATGTCTTTACTCTCTTCAGAAATCGAGCCTCAGTATGGGATGTCAAGGCTAGAGCCTGTTCACAGCAGCCCCGCTGGCTTCTGAACTCACCCTGATGTATTGGAGTAGTATTCTCTATTATTTCTTGAATCTGTGAAGGATAAGCCGTTGCAGTAGTCTGGAGCACCCGCTCAGCAGCGAAATTGGCCGATAAATTGACGGGTCGTCTACTGGCTTTCCGGACTTGAGGATTGCTAGTGCGCGCGGAATCGTGAAATGTGCGATTTTTCCAGTCTCGAACCTCTTCAGCCAAGTTATCTCATGTTCCCCAATACGTTTCATAAATTCAGGAAATTATCATCCAGTCCTGCTGTTTGTCTCATTTTTAGTGTTTTGATAGCCTCATTGATGTCTCTTCAATTAAAGGGCTCTGATAAGGTGGTGTTATCATGAAGGTAGCTATTGACTTCAATCAGTTCATCCTTTCTCCTTTCTTTGGCTGTTGAGCCTCCAGAGACCTTCTCATCTCTTTATTTCATGTATAATGCTAGTTATAATGGCGCTATATCCTGCTGCTGACTGCAAGCATTGGTTGCAGTGCCAGTTTTTCTTAATAATGTCCATGCCTTTTTGCTTGAATGAGTGAAATTTAAACTGGAAGTCAAGTCTATTCATTTCCATTTTCCAGCTTTGTTTAGCTGTTCTAGTATTCTTTTACGAGTATCAGGGTTTTCAATCTGTTGGTATTCTGCATACATGTTTTTTGATGCCTCATCCCAACAAAGGACGCAATGTTTCCTGTGCCCTTGTGGCATAGTGGGTTTGGAGGCATCAGTGATGACGCTTGCAAATCTCTTGTAGTTTCCTACCTCTGGGGCTATCCGACGTAAGTTCTATCAACCTCCTGAGTACACTGATACCTGTTAGCTTTCCTGAAATTCCATCTTGGCTTGTTAGTGGAACGTGTGATACGTGTCTCAAATCCTGTATTAATTATTGTAGGCCGGTGCCGGATTGTTCCGAATTTTTTAAGTCTTTCTAGTATGACTCAAATGAAATGTTTTCATTAGGGAAGAGGAAACAGTGTCCAGGACTGACGTCAATGTGCTATCTTGCAGAGCGAAAGGTTTTCATTCCTTTGGCGTTATAACTAAGATAGATTTTTTCTTCCACCTACTTTACTAGTTTCTCTACATTATCATCACGGTTTCTATAACTCCAGGCTGTGTGATGGCTGTTGAAGTCACGTAAGTATACAAACGGCTGAGGTACGGAGGGTAAAACACGGGTGGGCCACTGAACGTCCGGTGGTTTGTAGGCTGAAACAAGAGTTGAACCACTCGGCAGCAAAGTGGTTATTTCGATGCCACTGATATCATGGCAACTCACTTCCTTAATATCAGGGAGGCTATTTCTTATATATATGATAGAGCCCTGTACTGGTGACTGCAGGGATCCTATCGCTTTGTATCCTGCAGACTAACACTTTGTTATATTATGTTCATTTACACAGGGTTCTTGGGGAACTGTAACATCAGTGTTACGATCAGTAACCACTTTTGTCAGGTACTCATATTTGTCTTTCGAGAGTCCTTCTATTTTTATCTGTAAAAATACGGATATTGCCCCGAAATTCTGCGTCATCTTCCTTTGCCTCTCAGAAGAGCTATTTTTGCAGTTCGTTTTCTTCTGCCGCTGTCTTGAAGAGCTGTGAGAAATCTTTGATCTAGAATGGCTGCCGGTGATGTAGGCTCTTCTCCATCTTGCCTTAGCAGTACGTTGTCTTGGGTACGCCATCTCGTAAGACGTCTAGACGCCGCAACCCGCAAAAGAATGTAATGGCATTCATTGTTTCAAAAGGGAAATGCAAATGTGATTATGCACCACCTGCAGAATTAACCAAGCCATGGTGGCAAAATTTTATGGCAATATATGAAGACGGAAGAGGTAAACTAATAGAAAACTGGTCAAATCGCATTAGTTACAACAAACAGTATAGTGCTTCGTGTGGGTATGTGACTGGGAAGTGCCTGGAAACATTTAGAAAGTCCAAACTTCTTATTACAAAATACGATTGGTTAATTTTTCAATGCGAAGCAATACGAATTCGGAGAAGACACTCTATGTATACCGCACCCAGAAGTTTTTCTGATTAAGATGAAAATATTTGCATACTTATTCGTGGTGATCTACGATCTGCAATTAATTACATTCGAGAGAAACAGGTGTTTTGCACAAAAAGGAAAAGCTAGATACATGTTAATGCAGCAGTATTTATTCGGACACCTAAGACTCAAGGGTGAACCATATCATCATCGAAGCAACACCCGCACTATGCACACTCCTTTCATTTGTTCTATAAGCAGCGGCTGTTCCACAGCCCCAGCTAAGCCTTTGAGAGGAACCGAAAGGAAAGCAACACAACCAAGGAAGTTTGCTCTGGAGAATAAGTGACCAATCTCTATTTAACAAAACTGTGGCATAAATACCAAAAACTATTGATCTAACGGAATTGCAATTTTCCCAGAGACACTTGAGTTTATAGCTATCGAAGATAAATACCAGCAGTTTGTGTAAAGGCACAGTACAATTACTCACACCGTACAAATTACCAGTAATAAACAGAACATAATCTAACAGGTATAATAGTACAATTTACGAAGTGTATTTTGTTGTATTTTGGAACTTACGCTGGGCAAATATTATTTAGTTATTCTTGTACCTGTTGTATAGTAGTAATTAATTAAAACAGAATAGGAAACATGAGGGATGTACCATTATGGAGACGGAGTAGGTGAATAGAGATATTATTCGAGTCTGTGGAGCCTTCCACTGTACATGTTGTTGCAAATTAGTTTAGTGTCAGTCGTAGAGACATATTATTTAACCAACAAGTTGGAGGCGCACATCGCTAACGGTTCGTTGACCACGACGTATCTGTTTTCATACAGGTGAACCTATACTGCGAACTTCAAAATAATGGCCCCAGTTCTGCTTGCCAGAGACTCAACAAAGACAATAGCTGTGCTAAGTACTCATACTTGCCACTCTTCCGCGACTGCTGCGATGTTGGCTCTAAATTGGTGGCTGCTAGCTCGGCGTCGCGAAGCGAAAACTTGCCTCTGTCGCGGAAACACGATTAAGCTCTCCGGCGCAGCCGCTGCAAACGGGGACGCCCTGCTGTGACGCCGCCTAACCTCTCCTCTCCTCGCCACTGCTCTGCCCGCCTGGGAAGTTGGTAGGCCTGCCTGCGCCTTGTGGGAGGGTCGGCTCGGCGCCAGTTTATTCGGCGGCACCAGGGGACGCGCCTTTTCGGCGCACGCTCCTCGCCTGGCGCCGAGTTTGGCACACCTGCAGCGCCGCCGCTTAATGGAGTCGCACAATCTGATTTGCGAAGCCGGGGCCCAGTCACGGGGAACTCCCGAAATCCTCCCCGCTGCCACCCTGCCGCCGTCGCCTTCGTACCGGGTCCAAGGAGGTCTGGGGAGGGGGGGGGGGGGGGCATTAGGTGGGTGCCGGCATCTCCTAACCTCTGGGTCGACACCCCCACTCGGGTCCGCACAGCGGTTAGGGAGCGTGGAATTGACATCCAAAGGTTGCTGTACTGGAAACGATAAATCCGATAAAAAGTGTCCACCTACAATATAAAGACAGTAACAAGTAGAAACTGAGACGTTTTGAATCTGTTTCCTCGCTCTTCTTTCTAGCGAAATGATCAAGAAAAGAAAATCTGCCAATCTGTAGGTCATACGGAGTCTTATAAACTGACGTTCATCCCATGCACCTTTCGTGAATGGGGCAGGAAACAGGGCAAACTATAATGATATCGGTAAACGCCTCATACCGTTAGATGATCAGTAACGTACAGATGTAGATAATTCGTAGATGTCACGGAAAATTCCTTAAGGATAATCGAGAATGAGGTGCTAACAATGAAAAGTAAAAGTAAGATGATTTTATGTATGTCTGATAACAAAAAACTAAGATCGCCTGGCATATTGTCAAATAAAGGACTGTGCTCACAAAACAAAAGAGCTAATATCTTTCATAATACAACTATATGAAGTTAAAAACTTGTTAATAAGATTAAGATCGAACTATCTTAAACATACTACTCCTATTTACAATAAAATAAAAACAATTTTCAGTAGTTACGCGAAGCTATAAAATCCTTATGATGATTAGAAACTATTCGTTTTTAATTTTGTTTTACATGTTCAGTGACTGTACGTTATTCTTTGTAACCGCTATTATTCTCTAGTACTAATCATTGTGTATAAGCACAAGTACGTTTACTGTTACATTGTACGCAACTACTTCACAATCGTTTGTGTAATCAGTTTCTCGCTCCTTCATCAATCTAATGGCCATAAGCTTTGTGTAAACATTGGCATTTGTTTCTCTTCTACTACAAATAACTTAGCATGTTTGACACACCTCGATTTTAAATTTATTAACACCATACGAAGAAAATCATATGTTCTGTTAATTTGGTTCACTAAAACACTGATTGGCAATACATCTTATGTGACAACGCTTTTCATCACTCATGAACATCTGTGAGACCACAATTGCCGGCCCTGGTCTGCCACTTACTGTCAAATTCGATCTTTTTGTAAGCACTGTCATCTGTTCTCTTGTTATTGTGCACAATCTGTTCTGTTAACGTTCTTTGTACCTACTTTAGCAGTTCTTTTGCTGTACAATTTAACGTCAATTCTGTAGTTAAGCCTTTGTCTTTACTTGTAATGACTATGAATCTCATATCGATTAATCGCACTCGACAGAGGCCAAGAAAATGTTTCGTGTTTACCTCTCTCACAGAGCTGCCCTGCCTGACATGCATTTACTTTACATCACATTAATCTGTTGCCTTAAAACTTTGCTGGTTTCAGAATCAGTACTTTATATAGTTTTGGGAATAACAGTGTTCAAGAAATATATTGTAGATAAGTTAGTACAAAGGAAAAACACTCTTTCTATGTCACGTAGTTATATGTCTAAGGATCGCTAAAAGAAGTCCATTGTCATTTTAGGACCTCCGTGCCTTTTATTATCTGGGTCTGCATGGGAACAATGTTAGTGAAAGTAATATTGAAAAAGGAAACCCCGATGGCTGGCCTCCAGTGCCATTTTCTGGCAAGCCATATGAAAAATTTGGTATCGTCGAAGCCAAAGGGTGAACAAATGGTTCGCAGTACAACAGCTATCAGTTGCTTTCGACGTAGAGAGCGAAAGCAAGGAGAGTTTGATTTTCCTGTGTCAACAGGCTTTGAAAGTTGGAAATATTAATTTGTCCTGCTGCTTTATAGCAAAGATACTGTGAGAGTGCGCTATTTTAGTATCTACTAGTTCTTCGAGATGTGTTTCTTTAACGCAGAATTTTTCGTATCCCACTCGTTAGATACAGGACTTAAGCGGTATAAGTGGAGATATCTTTATATGTGGTACCTTAATATGTACACACGTCTGTGTGTTCATTATTTGTTCACTGCGTCGAACCGTCTTTCCACTATATGATGACATTTTAACATAATTAAGGTAAATACATTGTTTGTTCTCTATCAAAGTCTTTCATTTGCTAACTATGCTTATCAGTAGTTAGTGCCTTCAGTAGTTAGAATCTTTTACTTAGCTGGCAGTATTGGCGCTCGCTGTATTGCAGTAGTTCGAGTAATGAAGATTATTGTGAGGTAAGCGATTCATGAAAGGTATAGGTTATTGTTAGTCAGGGCCATTCTTTTGTAGGGATTATTGAAAGTCGGATTGCGTTGCGCTAAAAATATTGTGTGTCATTTTAGTGTTGATCAGAATAAGTAAAGAAAGAAATGTCTGAGTACGTTCACTTTTGCTCATCTGTTTGAAAATCAAATAACGAAGAGGTTTTCCAGCACTGTCATTTTTAAATTTTTCTAAGGCGATGTTTCACATCACAAATTTTACGGCCTGATGTTTTCTGCATGGTCATAAATGCAACACTAAGGGAACAATGACTGTCAGTACAGACATTTTGCGTCCACTAACTTAAAAACATACTACTCCTAATAGCAGTCATTGTCAGACTGCAAATGAAGTAGGCACTGGCCTAATGTTGTTCAGTACATGGTCCTCAGTCACCAAAGAAAATATCTGCACGTGTGTTCTTTATGTTCACCTAAGATGATATTTACTTCCTCCATTAACAAGTGGAGTCATCTGCGTGACTGACTTGAAGGATACTTACAAACAACACTCTACCTGTGATAATATAAGCTGATATTACAGTTTTGTTGGCCAGTGCCAAGTAAGACTACTTATTTCATCAAATTACAACTGTTTGTAAGAATTTGTGTTAAGTATGAAATTGAAGTTTACACTGAACTACACAGTGCACGTAGTCACAACTATCATGTATTTCTTAGGATAGCTATTGAATTAATTGGGAGGAACGTACATCATAGTGAACCGCCAGAGCTGCTGCTCATTACGTCGCTTCAAGCTCTCTCTCGTACCGTGCTCGTGAACCTTTTCAACCAAAGAGAAGTAAAACTCCTATTATGTTACCAACCGAAACTGCAAACGGAATACCGGTCTTTATACGAAAGAATGAGCTTTTAATTCTTGACTTTATCCGCCAAGCTGAGCTGAAAAACAACTGTCGGGCTGATGGAAGTCCAACTGGTGAAACGCTTTCCTCAGGAAATCTCCTTTGTGTACGCTGCGCTGACTCGCAGGTAGCACACGCCAGGGACCGCCAGAAGTTTGGAGCAAGTAGAGAGAGAGAGAGAGAGAGAGAGAGCAGAGAAAAAAAGGCGAGGAGACTTGCCCAACAAAAGGAGGAGGCCGTATTTCGCAGCAGGAGCGCTTATTAAATGCTTTCTAAATTTAACCCGGCGCTCATGTTTTTTCTCTGCAAATGAACTGCGGGCTTCCGCCACTCTAAAGCGGTAACAATTCGCTTAACAATAGAGAGAGCGGTGGCCCCGACTGAATAAGAATGAGCCGGCGGGCTGTGAAGAAGCGCAGCAAGGCGCCGGCCGACCCCATGCAAATTATTTGGTCCATCTGCATGCCGGCGCCGCCGCCTCATTAGCATACATGAATACACAACCGCCGCTGCGAGGTGAACGTGGGGCAGCGAGCGCCGCCGCAGTTACCGGCCGGACCGCCTTCTGACGGCCGCTCCTGTTTCTGGGCCCAATTATGACGGTGGATCCGGTGCACAGTAGCTGAGGCCTACCACCACAGTCGACGTCTGTTCCATCCTCATAGCAGCGAATCCTAAGTGCCGATCGAGCGAAGTAGTACAGCGGTTAAGGTAATGGACTCGCACCCGGGAGGGCTGGAATGCAGATGCACGTCATCCTGATGGGGGCTCTGCCTAGGTTGGTAAATTGGACTTGAATAATACCGCAGACAGCTGTTAAATGATGTTTTTATGTAAACTGAAGGTGAAGGGGAGAGAAAAGAAATGATAGGGAAGGAACTAATGATATTAGTAGCGTTGAGACTTTGTGGGGAATCAGCGGTGACGATCGTGAACATATGGCGGACCGGAACTCGAATCCGGGATCTCCCGCTTTCTAGGCTGTTGAATTAACCACTGTGCCGTCCGGACACAGCGTTTATCGCAACAGCACAGACTATACGGGCATGCTTCCCGGTCGACTCACATTTCCACCTGGCTCCACCTATTCGCGTTCCCTGTCCTTTTCCTCCATGATCGATAATTCTAGTTTCTCCCTGGACGTCGAACGTAAATGTGCACCTTCATGGAGGTTGTGGAGTCATTGCCCATCGAGGCGGATCATTTAAATGACTACGTGGTGTCTGTTCCAGTATATAACTGATTCGTCTCGGTGGGAAATGTATCCACAAACTTCAGTGCTGACGCACAATATCGTTCGGCCTCCGGCAGGGATCTAGAATTATGGATCGTGGAGGAAAAGGACGATGGCTGCAAACAGGTGGCACTGCGTGGGCATTTTAGTGCGCCGGGGACTGTGTCCGGATGGAGCAGTGGCCAACACAACTGTCTAATAAGCAGGAGATCCAGGACTCGAGACCCGGTCCGCCATACGTTACCACTCATTGCCTCTGACACCGCATCAGTTCTTTTCCTTTCATTTTCTTTCTTCCCCCTCCACATTCAATTTACATAACGTGTATCACAGATGCGGATTCGGCGTGGTGTCTGTTCTTTCGAGCATCTCCAAAAGAATAGACAGCTACTATTCTCTTACGTGATGATTTATTAACCACTGGATTCGCTGAGCTTAAAGAGAATCTTCAGATGGTACTACATTGAAAGGAATGTATCCTTGTAAACTACTTGTCAGAAAACAAATTAAGGACGGCCAATAAAAGGAAAGCTACGTAAAAGTACTTATAGTAACGTCACACGAAGATGACCCCAGGGTTCGTAGTCACAGAATCCAGCCACATGAAGAGGGGAAGTCGTCAATAAATAATAACAGACAGGGCATTGGGGCGAACTGTGCACGGGATGAGGCACTATGGAAGAAATAACAGTAGTTAATATAATGAATATGGTTTTTATGCAATACAAGAAGCGTAAAATAAGATACAATCAGTGGAACATCTGTTTGAGAAGCGCAACCAATTTACCGGCCCCGTTACTACAAAGATGAAAACCTCCAGAAGGATAAAATTATGCAAGATTAAAAATCGAGGAGGAGGAAGTTAATTAAGCTGTTGGACCTACATGTGCATTTACGTCCAAACTGAGTCTAGAAAAAGGGCTAACCGTTTCAAAAACCTTACAAGGTTATAAACTTCATCTAAGATACTTACCAAAAACTTGCAGGAACAGAGAATGAACTGCAAATAATAGGGGACCCCATCTACGAGGGTAAGTCAATTATTATCCGCATTGTAGATATATTTATGTTTATTTTGATAGTAACGTCGTTTTTCGTTGATGACGCATGCTTTGTTTATCTGTTGTTATATCTTGGCTATTTTCAAGCTGCTAGGTTACTTTCTTTATCGCTGCCGTGCTGTTAATTATGGCTGCTCCGCTGTCTATTTGTACCGAACAAGAGCAGCGTTCCGTGATCCGTTTTTTGTAGTCGGAAGGCGTGTCAGGGGCCGAAGTTCACCGAAGACTTTCGGTAAAATACGGGAACAGTGTTTGGCCACAACGGAGTGTTTGCGAATGCATTGAAAAATTCCGAAATGGTCGCACAAGTTTTACGCACGATGAAGGAGCCGGACGACTGTTTACCGCCACAAATGAAGAAAACTTTGAGCGTTCACGCGAAATGATTCTCTTAGACAGACGATTAACTGTTGATGAAGTGGCACATCGACTGCAAGTTAGTCATGGCTCTGCTATGAAATCATCCACAACACACTCGAGTTTCATGAAGTTTGTGCAAGATGGGTCCCAAAACTACTCACTCGGTTTTACAAACAAACGCGCTTGGACATCAGCAAAAAAACATTTGGATCGCTGGGGTAACGAAGGGGACAACTTCTTAGACACGATCATTACTGGTGACGAAACATGGATCCATCATTACGAGCCTGAGAGTAAACGGCAGAGTATGGAATGGAAATATCCAAATTCGCCGTGCAAGGAAAAGTTCAAGACCCAACCGTCCGCAGGAAAACTGATACTTAAGGTCTTTTGGGACGCATAAGGTCCCGTACTGGAACATTATGGGGAAAGGGGCACAACAACAAACAGTGTACGTTACAGTGAGATGCTTACTGCCAGGCTAAAGCCTGCAATTCGAAGCAAACGCCGAGGGTTGCACGACAATGCCCGTCCGCATACTGCTGCCCACACTGCTGAAACGCACCAGAAACTCAAATTTGAAATGATGGGTCATCCTCCATATAGTCTCGATCTTGTTCATTCTGATTAGCATTTGCTTGCTCCTCTTAAACAGGCACTAAGCGGCCGTTGATTTACCTCGGACGAATCAATGAAAGAAGCGATGCATTCCTGGCTCGCAGCTCACCCGAGAACCCTCTTTCATGAGGGCATCAGAAAGCTTGCACTACGATGGACCAAGTGCGTTGAAACTCAAGGAGACTATGTTGAAAAATGATATTTTTGTAAGTTTCCTATTTGATTATAATAAAATTTTTTAACTACTTTGCGGATAATAATTGACTTACCCTCTTTTAAAGACAAATATAGCGTAACTTGAATCTCCAAATACACCAATACATATAATTTACATACTCTGTAATTGGTTTCCGCGAGGATAAAGCAATGGAGGAGGTCAGATGCATACTAACCTTTTATTATTGGTTATGCCCCTAAGAGGCAGCAGGGCGAGGCACTCTGCGTAATGAGAGTGTTGAGTGTGTGTCGCCTGTAATTCAATTACTAGCCCCGCTTTAAAGGGGTTATGCAGAGAAAATTTAAGTCCCCGATTCGCTTCTAAGATACGAGGGGCGCTCAGTAACATATTTTTTTTTTTCTCTAAGAAGGTTAGTTTCATTCAAGATTCCAGTACACCATATTATTTTCCGCGCCTCTGGCTACAAAGTCCTACTGTTCAACATAATCTCCGCTCAATATGACGACCTTACGCAGCCTTATGGGGGAACTCTATGTCCACATGTTACCACTATATTGGTCGAGGTAGGAGCCAAAGTCTTACTGCATCAGTAACCTTCTTATCATCCACGTACTGCTTCCCGCGGAGTGGATCCTTCGTTGGGCCAAACAGGTATAAGTCGGAAGGTGAGAGACACGGGCTGTATGGTGGATGAGGAAGAACAGCCCGATGAAATTTTGTGTGTTCCTCTTGGGTGCGCAGACTTGCGTGAGTCCTTGCGTTGTCATGGAGAAGTAGAAGTTCGTTTGCGATGGGCACGTTGAACACCAACACTGAGCCGTTCGGGGTAGTCGTGCGGTCTATGGGCGCCTTGTCACGGTAAGCGCGGGTACCCCCGTCGGAGGTTGGAGTCCTCCCTCGTGCATGGTTGTGTGTGTGTTGTCCTTAGCGTAGGTTAGTTTAAGTTAGATTAAGTGGTGTGTAAGCTCAGGGACCGATGATATCAGCAGATTGATCCCATAGAATTTACCACACATTTCCAAATTTACCACATTGCAGGAGTCATAGCTGTATGCGGCCAACCGACATGCGGGAGATGGGAATGGTTTGCGAGACCTTGTTACGATGTAGGCAGACGTCACACCCAACGACTCACCGTGGTTTTATTCATTGCCAGGTCGCAGTATACATTCTGCAAGCGCCTATGAATACCTGCGATGCTCTGGTTTTCCGCCAAAAGAAACTCAAGGACAGCTCTCTCTTTGGAACACAGAGTGCCGTGACCTATCAGAATTTGATGGAGCTATGATTGAAGCGCGAATGTTCCGCGACGTTCCACAACAAATTCCGCATTTTTTAAACCGAAACTGGCCCATAAAACAAGTTTGCATTACTTATTGTACGTCCCTCATATCTTTCTACGCTTAGAGGCACTTGTTCTTACGGTTTCCATACTGCAGATCATTCTATCCATTCACTAGTATGTATATGCAGGACACATGTTTAGTAGACCCTGGTAGCTGGCCGAAGTTCATTACAAATATGCCCAACATCGCCAGGAAACGTAAGCAAACATTTTGTCTGCAACAAAAATTGCTCCGGATGACGTGACCTATCAACCCTACAGATTTGATTCAAAGGCTTTGAAAAATCTGGAGGAACCGATTTAGGAGAGTCTCAGTTGCCATCTTAGATTGTTTTCACGTGAAACTGTCGTATACCGTATAATAGTATCTTTCGAAGATCAATATGAATAATAAAATTATTTAGATAAAATATTTGCATGACGCAAAAAATGGCAACTGACCCAGAAAGCCGGCAGGGGTGGCCGAGCGGTTCTAGGCGCTAGTCTGGAACCGCGCGACCGCTACGGTCGCAGGTTCAAATCCTGCCTCGGGCATGGATGTTTGTGATGTCCTTAGGTTAGTTAGGATTAAGCAGTTCTAAGTTCTAGGGGACTGATGACCTCAGAAGTTAAGTCCCATAGTGCTCAGAGCCATTGGAACCATTTTTGACCCAGAGAAACAAAAAGCACGTGATCCCCCACATGATTAATCACTTATATTATTTCTCAAGTAGACATCCCTTCTTCTCAACACATACTAATGGTAGAGGATTCAGTGAGGAATCTTTAGAGATGATCTACAACTAGATTCTGACATTGCATGCTGATTTTACGCTAAAACTTACTATCTGGGGAAACTTTTAACGTAAAATATAGTTTGAACTACATAGGCTAAAGGTCATCATGGATGGCCAGCTTCACACCTATATTTTACGAACTTATTAAACACAAGTAAGTAACTACCTTTTCATATTGTCTTACTGCAAATGCCATTTTATTTGTTTTAACCTACTTATTAACTGGACAATTTGCATACAGCATTATTACAGACAATAATCGTGACCATTGCGGTAGTCCATTGTTTCTGCCCGTCGTACAAGCTGACTTTTTTAAGCGCTTTCTGAAACGACCAACATGTTTTTCATTGTCGACGTGAATCGTATTTACCTATTGCTACTACTGCCTAACATGCTTACTGTAATTGAAACTTTCTGTCGACTTTAAATCTTATGTCATGTGCCCTATTCACAGTCTCTGACTTCTGCTCGTCGTACAAGCCCGAACAAACATCCCGAATGCAAATCACATTTTTCGACACATGGAGATGCATGTAAAAGAATGTATCAGAAATTCACGGTTATCATTTCACGTCGTTCTGTTCATGCTTAAAGATGTTTTCTATTCATTCCTAGAACTATCCTTATCCCAGCGACTACACTTATTCTAAATACTGTCGTTATTTAAAATCATAACAGTGTGAAAGTTTCGCACCAGTCCCCTCGTAAAACTGTGTTGTTAACTGTTGTTGTTTCGACTGCATACATAATGGCTCCAATAACGACCAACTGGAAAAAGTCTTAGAATATGCAAAAAAAACTTACCAAAGAGAATAGCTCTACTGTACTTGGCCGTTATCTTCTACAGTACTGCAGTGCAGTATGTGAGCCTTATGACACAGTATTAAGGAAACTCTTCGAAAAGGTTCCAAGAAGGGCAGCTCATTTTGTATTATGGTCAGACATGGGAGAAACTGTCACGAATATGATAAGTGAGTTGTGGTGACAGACATTAAAACGCAGATACTTTCTGTTGCAGGGCGAACTTTTCACGAAATTTCAATCATAATTTTTCTCCTGCGGACGCCGAAATATTATTTTTGACCACAACCTTCATAGACAGAAATGGCATTCGTAATGGATTAAAACAAATACCAGATCGCACGGAAAGATTTAGGTGTTCATATTACCATCTGCTGTTCAAGAGTCGGACGTCGAGAAATAGCCTGAAAGTGACTGCATGAAAGCTCTGCGTAACGCTGCAGTTTGAAATGCAATTATTCATTGACGTGCAGATGTAGAGATGATCATGATTTCTGAAGGGTCCTGTCGTTTACTTACTTATGAATTACCGAAATTGATTATGACGTTCGATGTTTGTACAAATAGCAGCACTCTCTGCAGAGAAACAAGTTAAACTCTGGGTGTATTTCGTGTCTTTTCGTTTAAAGTTATTCCAGGGTGAAGTGCTGGAACTTTTGCTAACGATCCCTCTCTTGTAACTGGTACTTAATTCCCGATTCTTCGTGACACTACTGAGAAATCACTGCTTATGCATACGACAAATGTAGAGGCATTTAGTCTATCATTCTAGGAGACCTCAGCAAAAATTTATTTCAGTAAATGAATTGAAGAAGTAATAGCACCATAGCACCAACAATCTGCGTCCCTTTTGGCAGTAAGTGTGCTGAGATTTTGTCCAGTTTCAGTTGGCTTCTTGTAATTGCATAATTACATTTCATTATCTGAGTTCTGGCAGACCATTCGATGAGGTAACTTGTCTGTTCCGGACAAAATTCGTTTAAGGGGTCCCCTTTGCAATAAAGTGTCACCGTCTGACAGAATAGCATCCTACTGCGTCTATGTAACGACATACAAGGTGTGCGTCCGGCGGTGAACGCAACCGCCACTGGGCATAGCGAGCCGACTGGTGAGACTCAAGATCTGACTCAAAACGACAGGGGATCGTTCTGTACCAAAGTCGCGATGCCGCTAATGTTTGGCTTCCAGTCGCGCAAATTCCTTGCCCGAACCAATCGACCACTATCGCAAGAATTAGGTACAGTTTTTTTACTGACACTCGATGTTACGACTGTGGATCGCTATCCGATCACGGAAGAGCACCTGGCAAACACTGGATCCTAGCTTGCGCAGTAGTTGCACTCTTAGACAGCAAATTAAGGACACATGAACCCTTTGGTGAATAGCAACTGCAAGGATAATAAACACTAACGAGACAGCAGACTCAAATGCTAGATAATAACCAACAGCATTTTCACTATACGCAAAATTCGAGGTCCTACAACAATGCTACTACACCACAAACAGATATACCGAAATATCCAAATGACACTGACAATCGCTATCTACCAGTAATGACGAGACTAGCAGAATAGAGTGACAACACGCGTTGTCCCTGTCGTCCAAAACAAGACACCAAAATTATTTCAGTACGATATCTGTTTATATTATGTCAAGTTAAATCGTAAATCCAGCTTTAAATTGTCCTCACAAGCAACGACTTCCTCCTAATGCAGAACAATCTCTCTGGAACCGCCTCGTAATCTTCCAATTTCTTTTAACATTCATCTCAAAAATGAAGTGGGTCCAACGACCGATTCATATTAAACTCGTAATTGGTCAAATTTTATACCGTGATAAAGATAACTGAAGCGGTAATTCTATTTCTTTCTGTGTATTCTAACGTTGCTACGTAAATATTGATACGTAATGTATTCTACAGATTGTAACAACTTCAGATAACTCAAATTCTGATTTTCACTCACTTAGAACTTTTCTTACGTAAATGTAATCTTGTTAGCTTTTATTAGTATCAGACTCTTGTGTAGTTTGCGTATACCAACCCTACTAATACCAACTCGATATTATCTTTCACAAAAAGCTAGTATATCTCTGAAACTTAAATCTTAGCTTTCGTCGTTTTGCAAGAGTTTCTGCTGATTCACCTTAGAAAATTTGTGTTTATTTGGCCTAGGTAACTCACTACAAGACCAAATCTCGTAAGTGATCGGGTGTCAGCAAAGACTACATCGCCCCCCCCCCCCCCCCAAACCCCGTCAACCCAGATGCGGAAATTAAAAAAAAAAAAAAAAAAAAACTAGGTGCCACCGTCTGTTTTACCTTAACCTTAATTAACAATTCAAACAAGACTGAGCCTCTTCAGGCTTTGCACAATGCACCCACTAAATTTCCTAAATTAAATCAGGCCACACGTCACTTCTAATAATCGAGCTTTTTGTTTATTTAGATGTTGCTTGTAAATGGTTGCTCTCTGTTCCAGTCGCTTTCAAACTCAAGCTATTAGTGTGATCTCTCATATAAAGGTGAAACAGTTCGAACATAAACGAGCCAATTCTAGATCCGCTATATGATCGTGGCATCCACACAACAACCAAACGTGTGATCGAGGCAACCCAATTACCTCTGCAACAGCCACAACCGCTAATCATACAACACGGACTACAATCAATTGACCGCCGTAAAATGCAATTTCGCCGAACCACTGTCTAATCCGCGACTACTTCAAAATCTCGGAATATAATTAGAATCCGTAGCTCGGCCTCGGAAGGAGACCTACAGTCGAAGCTACGCCTATCAAAAGCAGCCTAAACGACAAAGTTGCCACACTGTCTTCGTAAACTGCACAAAATACTACACTGGCTTCACCTGGCAAACTCTTTCACCTCTCCCAAGACTTATACACCCACTTACGGTGCCTCTATACAACACGTTGTGGGTCGGTGCTACATCCGACTTAGACCTACCCCGAGGGGGAACTAACTATTTTCTGATGTCATACAATGAGAACCGTTTACATGAACAAATACGCGACTTCACACCAACTATTGACAGTTCCATTATTATTCCTTTTGGCCGTCAGGTAACGTTGATAGCGGCCGGCTGCGTCGCGTCACTGACGCAGCATCTCTGGAATCAGCGATAACGAGTTGTTACATCGCTGGAGCAGCGCGCGTTCACCACCTCTTTCCTCTGCGGCACGCTCGGGTCTTCTAGAACATGTTTTATCACCTTTTAATACATAACACACATATGATTATTGTATTCACCAGGTGTTATCGGCCATTTACCGGGATGGATACTCAGCAACTGTAATGGCGAACGAGATCCGTGCTTCTGACACAGTACATGGGAAGGCGAAATCAGGTCGCCAGTGACGCCGTAGTCTGGAAAGTGTCACACGGCTTTCGCCGAAACGTAATCTCACATGAGAAGCGGCCTGCCATGGAAAGAAGTCGCAGAAAATCATTGTACCATTTAGCACTTCGGATCAGTGAAATTTGGGTTGGTTGGTTTGCGGGAGGGTACAAAACAACGAGATCGTCTCTCCCATCGTATTAGGGAAGGATGGGGAAGGAAGGCAGCCGTGCTCTTTCAAGGGAACCATCCCGGCATTTGCTTGAAGCGATTTAGGGAAATCACGGAAAACCCAAATCAGGTTGGCCAGATGCGGATTTTTACCGTTGTCCTCCCTAATGCGAGTCTAGTGTGCTAACCTCTGCGCCACCTCAAATGGTTCAATTGTCTCTGAGCACTTAGGGACTTAACATCTGAGGTCATCAGTCCCCTAGAACTTAGAACTAATTAAACCTAACTAACCTAAGGACATCACACACATCCATACCCAAGGCATGATTCGAACCAGCGACCGTAGCGGTTGCGCGGTTCCAGGCTGAAGCGCCTAGAACCGCTCGGCCACTCCAGACGGCTGGGCCACCTCGTTTGATGGGAATTTGGGTTCAGAGCTGTCGACAAACGAAAATTGAAATCGTAGAGACTAACGATAGAGCATCTGCTGACCAATTTAGATACTGTTGCAACTTGTTACTGCAGTCAGAGCGTGACGGACAGGTTTATTCTGGAATGTTCTTTGTTTCTGATGAAGCGTGACAGCATACATCGGGATCCATGGGTTCACAGAACAGTCTACTTTGGAGTTACGTAAATGCTCATCCGGTAGTGCAAGCGCAGTGTGGAAACACGAGCGTGGTGTGCCGTTAGTGTAACATGATTTAATGGACACACCTTTTTCTACCAAACCATTGTTTCCGTAACTTGTGATAATAATATTGTCTACCCTATATTCAGAGAACTAATAAACAACACAAGCTCCAAGGTTATTTCATACAGCACCACGCTAAAGATCGCACAGCCAACGCGTCTAAGCGTTACGAGGTGGTTTTCATATTTGCAACCATCCAATCTTATGAACCTCAGAAACAGATATGTGATCGTTACTGTCTGACGTAGTGAAGGTGCCATGCCGAAACGCTTGCTATAACTTGTGACCCACTTCGTTTCAGATGGGCCCGAAGTCATCCCGTTCAATTACCGTCGCTTTAGTGTGTGTTTTCGCAAAGCCTGATATCGCATACGTCTAGCTAAAATCAGCGTTTTAAGGTTTGATTGTAGTCTCATTCACTAATAGCTGTGAAGAGTTCTTACACTTTCACTAATTATAAAGTAACTTGCGGAGTCTACAGAGTAGCGATCGCTTTACGTCCAAGCATAGGTCCACCTCCCATTTCTATAACAAACAGTATATTGTGTAAGAAGCTGCAAATAACGAGAATCCAAGATAACACTGATAAACAATTTTTTTCGGTCGTCATATTGGTACCCTGCACTCTTGCTCAGAAAACTAGATCAAACTGACTCATAACATGCAAACCATTTGCCTCTATGGACTTCCATTCTTGAGAAGTGTGACGTCAACCATTCATAAATGTGTAAAATTGTACCGGATGTTCGAATTAAAGTGCCTCACACATGGCGGTCCAGTGTGGACTGTAATTGTCGTATGGCAGCGAAACTTGATAGATAGCCGGCCGGAGTGGCCGTGCGGTTCTAGGCGCTACAGTCTGGAGCCGAGCGACCGCTACGGTCGCAGGTTTCAAATCTTGCCTCGGGCATGCATGTGTGTGATGTCCTTAGCTTAGTTAGGTTTAATTAGTTCTAAGTTATAGGCGACTGATGACCTCAGAAGTTAAGTCGCATAGTGCTCAGAGCCATTTGATAGATAGGCTAATGCGTTAATGCCGAACCGATTTATGCCGGAAAAAAGTAGTAACAATTATGAACTTCTAATGCAAATCTTGCGCTTTGCAGTATCTCGGCGGCGTCTCTGGTGCTCATACAGAACAAACTGTGTTAAGTAGCGATGTATAATAAAATCAACATCACGCCTCTCTCACATGTTCGAACTTCCCTGCCATCGTATCATTCGTAATCCACGACATATGGAAACATTTCTGTAAGTCTTTCTTGGGTCCACATTGGCAGATAGGCACCTGCAGGCCATAGCTGAAACTAATTTTTTTCCTGAATAAATTGGATTTTCTGCTCAAACGTACTGAAACAGTTCCCAAGGTTCGGTGACGTATGATAAGTACAGCCCACGCTGGAGCGGCTTGAGTAGCTGTCATTAAACTATAACCGCGTAGTATAAGCGCAAACACACAGGGAGCCGTTTCAGTATATATTTTATTGATTCCTCTAATACGAAGGGTATTGATGGAGTTTTAGCTAACATCTCGAGATTACAAATTTTCGTACTAGAATTTTCGTATTAAATACTGTTTTGTCATCTGGAGGTATACGTCCGGATTACCGATACACATTGAAATTCCTCGCCTGTGTCTTGTAGCTCCCTTCATGAAGCAAAACAAAATTCAGCCACTGACAAAGTAAACGCTGTGCTGTAATTCGTTTCTTTTTTTTAAATCAGAAGGCGAGCATTGCTGTAGCAAGCCCTGGTCATTAGCGAAAGTTCGTTACAACAATGCATCACAATACGGTGAAATGATGTAGATGCTTCCTGTGTGGTCAAATAACTCCGAATGACGAAAAACGAAGTAGCAGATACTCTCTCTGTGTAGGACCGGTTACCGGCGTATCACAACCGAAGCGATAGTGGCAAAAACTAAATATCGATTACGGATCAGTTTCCAACACCTTCTAGAGGAATTGGGATATTACGAAGTATGCGTGAAAATGTGCCGTGTCAGAACATTCTGGACAGTTCGAGCGAATGATTTGGTTATTCAGATCACCCGACACGGAATCAATGAAACATATCTAGGCCATAAACAAGAGGTCAGTTCATGCAAAAATCATGCACCGCTAACATTTTAGCAGTTAGGGAGGGCTATAGACGCAGGAAAGCTCAGAATTTTTGCAGGGGACTTCGAACGACTTGCTGTATTCATGCCACATCGAGGTGCTGCACTACGAGGGACAAAACGGGGTCCATGACGAAATAAGGAGGTATTCTACGTCTTTTGTCATATCACTCTATAATTTTCAAGACATCCGGCTATGACATACTTGAACATCCTCTTGCATAACTTTAAGAACCCAATAAGTCTTTGAACTACCTGTTAGCAATTATATTTCTAAATAGTGGACCTATGAACATATCTATCACTTTCAAATAGGTTAAGCGGTTTCTCTGTCTTTATTTTGAGCCGTAATTTCATTTGAAGCGATGATATGACTGTCGGCAGCAACCAACGTCACACGGGGAGCACTTTTACTTTATACAATAAAGTCGACGAAAGACGATCCAAGAGAGGCAGCAGAGTAATTGGCATCTTTCAACTGTGAAGCGCGAAAGGCTGCACTCACAATTAATAGTCATCTCCAGAGCTGCGATAACACTCAAGCGTTGCCACAAAGACATATACAAAATCGCGTAACGTGATTTGTTGAGGTAGACGAATGAAACAACTGAGCCAACCCGGCTGAAACTATAACGGGACTCCGTTATGACCACTTTCTACCCCCAGTCGGCTGCTTATGGTGCCGATTGTGAGTAAAAAAAAATGTTCAAATGTATGTGAATTGTTATGGAACTTAACTACTAAGGTCAACAGTCCCTAAGCTTACACACTACTTAACCTAAATCATCCTAAGGACAAACACACACAGCCGTGCCCGAGAGAGGGCTCGAACCTCCGCCGGGACTGTCCACACAGTCTATGACTGCAGCGCCCAAGACCGTTCGGCTAATCCCGCGCGGCAATTGTGCGTCACAAGAGACTGAAGATTTAAGGGCGTCAGAAACCTGTTCATTCCCAGGAAGGTATCAGTGTACTCTATCCGTTTGCGACTAGAGTAAATCCCACTTCCAAGTGTGAGAGTGTTTTCTAAATATTTGTGTATCGTATATTTGAGAGGGGCATGGCTACAAGTCCGTTATATATCTGGTGGGATGTGCGGAACAGCCTAAAAACTACATCCAGGCCGACTGCGTCACGAGTCGTCGTTGTCAACCACCTAGGCGGATCCAGTCGGGAACGTGCTCATCCTCTTGTCTCGCGGAAGTGTTCCGTTAACGCCCTCAGCTTTCCAGCTCCGTTATCTATAATCGACTATTTCTTTATAAGATGGTGATTGTTTCTATTTTTGCTGCCCCACTCGCAGATAACAGCTGTTATTGATGTATCCTATGTGTATTCTGATGAGAGTAGTGATTATTTTCATATTACCACTGATATGCTTACTATACTTTCGATAATGTACATTCTCAAGAAACCTTGAAATGCTTTTGTATGCCTCTTCATCCAACCAGTATTGAAGACTGCATCGTTGAGCTGTGTGATAATACTGACGTTAAACATTTTCTATATGAATAGATAAGTATTTCTCATATCGTGCCTATATTTGTCATGTTAGGACTATCTACGTGCAACTGATTATAGCCAGTTTTGTCAAGATACATGATTTTCGCTTTTTGTTGGTCTGGAATCTATGCATATTCACTGAAGTGCCAAACAAACTGGTATGGGCACTGTAGCGTTGCTCTTGGGGGACAAAAATAAAAAGAATTGTTACTTTTTTTTAATGTCGAAAAAGTGAATATTTTGGTGGGCCACTTGGCAACAGAATCAGGGATTTATTACGCTATTATAATAACATACGTTGACCATTAAATACCTGAATAAGAGCAGCATATTGATATATATATATATATTTGAGATCGCTCGGAAGAAACATTATCATTTCTGTGCATTTTTATAGTCGCGATGTAGTCATACCCGGATCAACACTAAGGGACCAGAAGATTTATAGACTTTAAAAGAAATGCAACACTACACAATTAAAAAGAGTTGGTTCAGAAATAATAGGAAAACGATAATGTTCCTTCTGCCTCATGCTGCGTTCGGCCCATCAGCGTGATCGTAATTTCTGATGAAGTAACACAAAAATAATTATCATTCAGTTAAATCAGGAGATGGAATCATCAAGGTTAATTTACGAAAATAAGCACACTTATCTTTAACACACGTTTTTTTTTAATGCTACGTACCTTTTCATATTAAATTACAATAGATGACCATTGTG
Organism: Schistocerca piceifrons; assembly: GCF_021461385.2. Taxonomy (NCBI): domain Eukaryota; kingdom Metazoa; phylum Arthropoda; class Insecta; order Orthoptera; family Acrididae; genus Schistocerca; species Schistocerca piceifrons. The sequence continues at coordinate 315,460,502 of NC_060138.1, forward strand.
GTTAAATACTTTATACATAACAGTCAAAATGTCCTCTTGATGCTGTCTGTTCGATATCAGTTACAAGAAACTACATCTTTTCTGATTGGAAAAAATAACAATTAGCATATTCACTCAATATTTTCACATCAAATATAAAATACAGTTGTGGAACACAGCAAGTCCGCGTCCGCCTCTCATGGAATACAATCAGTAAAAGGTGAGGCGCCAAAAGCCTCATTTGTCTTGAAACAACAGAATTCTTTTTTACACCATTAATCGATACATGTACATAGAGATTTACTGGCACCGCGCAAGAACGGTAAAGATAAAGAATAATAGTTTCTGTCGATGCTATGCGATGGTTCATTTCTTTTACTTTACAATTGTTCGATAACTTTAGGCCATCAGGCGTTTACTATTGAGCGTATATTAATGTTTGTGAGGCGAAAATTACTAATATTACACTGCCTCCCATGAGGAGGGAAGCAATACCGAAGGTATTACTTTCATCCTCATGCCCATTGGAATATTTGTAATTTTCGGATGTAACATACAGGTTATTAAAAGTCTCATTTCATATTCATTCCATAATAAAAGAATTAACGTTTCAATTTGTAATTACTGACGGTGGATCATTGTGAATTTGTTCTGTATGTCTATCAGTGTTTGTATGGATTCAGTCTATCTTGATGATTCTTAAAATTAAGGCTATAAGTACACATATTTACAAAATTTATAAGGAAATAGAGTCACACTTCATTTTTCATCGTTGCAAAAGTAATTTGACTATCACAACTGGTACACAACTTTCTGTTTTGACAGTATTCATTATATTGTCATCGTCTTGTCGATTGATTGCCTTGTCCGTCGTCGCACTTAATTATACATTTATTTTCGTCGCACATACACTATTTATGATAGACTTGGATAGTAGAGCGGCCACTGGTGATGGCTTCGACAAGGAAGTCCATATCTTTCACTTTCAGGGCTCGAGTGTGGCTCTCCGAATTATTTCCCATATGAAACAGATAAAATATCTTATATTAGAATAGCTTACAAAACTAATTTTATATACATGTGGGATGGGATATAGGAAGGATCGGATCCTTTGACGTATTTTCGTGTGCTTATTTTCATTCGTATCTTGACCTCTCGTCAAAGTTTACATTTCAACAGTGTTCAGAGGTGACCTTGTGACTTGTCTCTGTGTACAATCAGTCATTATAATAATTACGTTAACTTCTCTATTTTAGAGTCTCTCGGAAGGTTTATGATACATACAAAATGTTTTCAGTACTGGGTGTGAATGTTTTTGCTACAGAATGTAGCGCACAGCAACTGTGTTGGCGGTTGAACGTTTACATTATTTCGTCACGTGGTGGCTGTCCGCCTCCACTGTTGCGAGCAATCTTGAAATTCAGTCTGTGCGCGCGCACGTGACCGGAGCTTTCTTGCAGAGTGTTGATTTCGCGCTTGAGGTGCCGTGCGTCGCTTTTGTTCGGCGGATCGTGGCTTTGTGCTTTTTTAGATTGCTGGAGGGAGCTTCTGCCACCGAAACTGCTTCACATCACTTCCTGTCCACTATCCAGTTACGGATTCACAGGTAAGTGGTAGCTACCGCTGCAACTGCATGTGTGGAATGACACTGATTATTACACACATCAACGAAATTGTTCACACATATGGTGCAGTATAATACTGCCACTGAAAACCGTCGAACTTTAAAACTTCACTTGCACTGTGGTGAGCGTCTGCGTGAACGGTGTACTAAAAGAAATTCTCGCGTCATAACATCACACGGTGTTTACAAGTTGATTTACTTACTAATATTTACAAGAGTTCATTTAAATCGAGAAATAATCTAATTGACCACTTTGAATCAAAACAATTGTTTCTTAATTAGTCTTTTTTTTTTTATTTAAGCCTACGGTCACAGGTAGGCTATTATAAGTCCTTTTTCTTTGACCAAATCCGTTCCAATCTCGTTTACAAATTAATTTCATTCATAGTAATCTTTATCACGCTTGCTTACTCGTTTTGTAGGACCAATACTTTTTTTTTTTTTTTTTTTTTTTTTTTTTTTTTTTTTTTTTTTAGTGCTCGTCTTATTTAGTGTCAAAAGTTTTTCTCGTATGTGCTTGTCTTTAAAGAAAGTTCGAGGACAGATTTGAAAATAGCAATTCCGCCTCTGAGTTTCGTGTAGAAATACAAACAGTCGAAAAAAAATGGGAAAAGCGGGCCTACTCGCGGATCGTCGACAGAATCTAAATTACTCCTCAACCAGGTCGAAAATTTAATTTACATTGCGCATTACAAAAGCAATATGCGCGTCGCGAACCTACTCATTTTTATATGTAGTGCCTCACTTCCTAAGCACACGTGCATCTTTACAAGTTGATCCTGAGGAGTGGATAGGATCAAGGATCTTAAAGGATTTGCACTTAGGAAAGGGATTCAATAATCACATAGTCACAGAGAAAACAATAAATATTGCAGTGCACACTTAAAATAAAATCTATCACTTCAAGCATGTATATCTAATATGTATCTTGCTGCAGCTTGCTTACTACTCTTTGCTCATTTCTTAGACTAAGTCAAGTTTATGCATTACGCATTTGGGTATTTATTATCATTTGTATATATAAGCCTCTCACTAGAGTGTTGTTTGCTGCTGTCGCTACCTGTGAAGCTTGGGCGAGATCCTTATTCTATGTGCTGCTAGCTTGTGAATTTGCAGTATCGCTAATGCTCAATAGTACCGTGAAGTTGGCATAATAAACCATGTTACTCATATGTTCTTTTACTCAGCTTGTTTATAGTCTGGACTCATCTTACTTTGCGTTATATAATAAACTTCCTTTTTATTCCATCACGCTTTTACTTAAGGTTAACGTCAGGCCTTTTTAGAACAATTGCACTGCGTTATCAATCTGTTCATGCTTAATCCTAGGTATCTGTTCACTTCAAAGAGATGTTATTTTATCGCTGGCACAGCACTGTGCTGGAATTTACAAGTTAAATCTACCGACTGTTTTACGCTAACAGGTGGTGCCTTATTTACGTCACATTTGAAAATAGGGAATAACCTCATGGAATCGAATCTTTTCTTACAACTTTCCTATTTTGTCTGGACGTTTAAGTATTTCCTTTTAAAACAGGTCATTAATTTGTCCTCGATTAAATTTCACTTACTAATACTAAGCACATATAATCGTCATTTTCATATTACTATTTAGTGAGAGAAGTGCATTATTCGCTCCTTCCTGCTCATTCTCAAATTACTATTTAGCGAGAGAAGTGCATTATTCGCTCCTTCCTCTTTCCTCATTTTAGTACCTCGGGGCTAATTAATACCTCTCGAGTACATCATTTTCCTTACATACTAACTTATAACTAAAATTGAAAATCGCCTCTAGGACATGTCCTCCTGTTTACATAAAGATTATTCATGTAAATACTTGCTGCAACTTATTCTGTATTTTATTTTCCAGACGCGTTGTTTTAATACACAAGGTTTCCTTTCAGCACCGGTTAACGTCCGTAGTCAGTTCAGTTCCGTTCTTGTTACTCATTGGTTAATCCTGATCTCCAATACCTTAGAATTTTCTTACAGCTTAAATTAACTTAATTCCTGGCGTTATAAAATTTTCTTAAATCTTGATGGTGGAACAATCCTTTGATTTTATTCGTGGCAGGGTCAGATAACAAATAGCTACCAATGTGTGGTTTCCTCATTATCACAAAGGGACCTTCATAAATGTGTTGCCACTTACGATTCTTCTTTAACAACAGGGATGGTTTAAAGTGAGTCCTGACTAATACCTTTTCTCCTTCTTTGAAATCTATAATTCTCTTTACCTTCTTATCAAATGCCTTTTTTCGGAGGTTAGCATACGTTGTCAATGATATGAGAGCTTGCCTGATTTTTGCGTCTAGGTCCAATTCGTTGTCTTGTAACTTTGGAAGGGGGTCTATCCATTCATTCCTCTCTTTTGATCTTGACATTAACTCATGTGGCGTGAATCCGGTCGACAGATGAGGAAGGTGGTTTACAATCTGTTCGAATGGTGTTACGAAGTCTACCCACTTAGATTGCTTATTCGGAATGTACGTCCTTATAAATCTGTTAAATTCTTTGAAGATTCTTTCTGTCGGATTCGATTGCGGTCGAAACAGGGATATCAAAATTTGTTTGATTCCATGGCGAGCAAGAAATGCACGCCACGGGCGTGATGTGAAATTTGAAGCATTATCAGACAAAATTGATTCTGGAACCCCGAATCGTGGGAAATAATCATTTTCAATGCGACGAATTATTGGATTTGCACAAGAAGATTTTACTGCGTACAGTCTTATGTGCTTAGAAAAATTGCCCAGGATTGCTACTAAGTATTTAGCGCCTCCCCTACCGGTGGGTAGTGGACCTGCTAAATCAATACTAAGAAGCTGGTTTGGCCTTTCAGCAACTATTGGATTTAGTGGAATTGAAGTGGAAATGTTTAAGGATTTTGCCTTTTGACAGATGACACAGTTTCTCAATAATTTATGAATTCTCTGGTGTAGATTCGGAACATAACAGTAAGTCGAGATTTTCCTTTTACATTTTTCTGGTCCGTAGTGACCCCATGAAATGTGAGTGTACCACAGAAGATGTTCAATGAAATTTCGAGGGATGCAAACACACCACCTTTCAGATGACTCAGACGTCTTATGAAATAGCACTTGGTTATGAACTTTATAAAACTTGGACAACTTGTGGGCTGGATTTTCGTGAAGAATTTGTATAACCTTTTTCCATTTTGGATCTGTATTTTGAAGAATCTGAATCTGCCTACATAACTGAAGAAAATACTTTCTGTGAATTGGATCTTTCATTAACAAAACTTTATAATTAGACATTTGTTCCACCAGTTCGCTGGTTTCTAGTAAGCCCTCAGGTGAGCGAGAAAGTGCGTCTGCTATAACATTATCTTTACCTTTTATGTATACAATGTCAAAGTCATATTCCTGCAGGAATAAGCACCATCGAGTAAGACGTGGGTGTTGCAACTTGCATGTAAGGAGGAATGATAAGGCTTGATGGTCTGAATAGACTTTAATTTTTCTTCCATAGATATAATAGTTAAATCGCCTAAAAGCCCATATTACGGCAAGTGCCTCCAACTCCGTAACCGAATAAGACTTCTCACACTCTGATAACACTCGACTCGCAAAGCTAATCACTTGGATTTGCTCGTGTCCATTTACTAATTGAATCTGGAAAAGACAAGCGCCGATACCCACAAAGGAAGCGTCTGCAGTAATACAAAATTCCTTATCCATCTGAGGATGATGGAGAATGTTACTGTTAACCAGACTGTCTTTAATTTTCTTAAATCCGTCTTGGCATTCCGGCGTCCAATTCCAATGTGAATTCTTTTTTAAAAGGTTGTGAAGAGCGGGATTGTTCAATACCTGATTGGGAACAAAACGTCTGAAAAATGACGTAAGACCGATAAATCCTCTCAGTTGCCTTTTTGTAACAGGGGTTGGAAAGTTTTTTATAGCAGATAATTTTTCCGGGTCGGGTTTAATTCCTTCAGGGGTGATGATGTGCCCTAAAAATTTAATTTCACTTTTTCCAAACTTGGATTTCTTAAGATTTGCTGTAACACCATACTCTCTGAATCGTTGAAATATCTTTTGCAGAAGGGCCACATGATCTTCCCAATTTTTCGATGCTACAAGAACGTCATCCACATAGACTGTTACCTCATCTAAAAGTTCAGGACCTAGTACATAGTCAAGGGCAGAAATAAAAATTCCGGAACTCACATTTAGTCCAAACGGTACAACTTTGAAATGGTAAGATCTATCTGCAAATATAAACGCAGTGTACTTCCTAGACTCCTGCGCAAGTTTTACTTGCCAGTAACTACTTTTCAAATCAAGGGTACTCAAATACTTAACTCCATGAAACTTCTGCAGATGCTCTTCAAGAGCCTCTGGTCTCGTTCTTATGGGTACTATAATTTTATTGATTAATCTTGCATCTAGGACTAGCCTTACGCTACCATCTGATTTTAGCACAGACAATAAAGGACTCGAATAAGGTGAATGAGATACTTCTATCACATTCCAGCGTAACATTTTCTTGATCTCGCACTTGACAGCTTCGCGTCTCGCATATGGAATGGAATAGCTTGTTCTACAGTAGGTTGAATGGGGCAGGACATCCATTCGATATTCAAAGCCTTTTATTAGTCCAGGTTTCTTAGAAAATACTTGAACGTAATCTGTTAACAAATTGTAAAGCTCATTCTTCTGTTGTTTGGATAATTCAATGGACTCACTAGCTTTACCGTATAATTCATTCTGACCGGGAATTAGGTCTTTATACTCATCGTCATTAACACTTTCAAGATCTGTCATGTCTTCTGTCTGACTGTACTGTTGTCTTTTAGTCCATGGCCGTACTGCTGTTTTAAGCACCCCAAAGTTTGTCTTCACCTTACTTCTTAACAAATTTACAGTTACTTGTTGCTGGCTCGCTACTAGAGTACAGATTCCACACTCGATGTCAATTTTAGCTTTCGTCTGCCTCAAGAATTCCATACTCAGGATACATGGCACTGATAGGTTTTTAACAATAAGAAAAATGCACGTTACTGAAATAGACTCTATCTGGATTTGAAGCTGCGTCTGAAGATTTACACGTTGTGTTAGTGGACCAATTGCTCCCGATATGGTGCAACCTTGAATTGGAAGTGATAAAACTTTGCATACAGAGGATATTTGCTTAAATAAACGTAAAGATAAGACATTTATATTAGCTCCTGTATCTACAATAGCTGTTACAGGTATGTTGGCAATTGATACCCTTATGGAAGCTTGAACTTGTTCGTCCCATACGTCATCATTGTCTTTCGTCTCAGTGTCTGCTACTAGATCATCCCGTAAGTTTGTCTCTTTGTCATACCTAATTGCTTTAATTTCGTGTGGACTAAGGGACAGGGTGCCCCCATTCAAACCTGCAGCATCCTCTAGGAGGCTCAAAGGTGCTGCTTTTAATTTTCCGCTCGACGCTTACTTTCCTGCTGATTTATATTTCTTAATGTTTCTTCCGTCTGGAACTGGTGTTGGTTTTGTGGTACGAACTCGGTTGGAAACGGATCTTGTTGTCCTGGCGTATTCGCTTGCGCATAATAAATTTGCGTATTATGCGGGCGTTTAGGCTTCAGAGTTCCCGAAGGTCCGTTCGCTTGTGGCTGAACAGTATTTTGCTGTGGCTTGTGTTGATTGTAACCGTTAGTGAAAGGTGTACATTGGTCTTCACCTTGATTATGCCATTTATTTCTTTTCCACTGACGATTTGAATCGTAAGACTGATCGTTTTGATAATTACCGTTGATCGGTTGCGTGTTTCCATATTGCTGGGGCTGTGTGCTATAATGTGTATTTTCGTACTGAGGTGGTGACGAATTATATATTGGATTGTATCTCTGGCCGTTATTGTACTTATTTTTGTATTTGCTGTTGGAGTACGTAGTGTGTTTATTTTTGAAACCGTTGTGGGGTTGGTACTGGCTGTCGCTGTGACGCGCTTTCGCTCGGCCACCATTGTTGCCTGTGTATTCTGTATTGTGCTGGCCGCCTGCACTGAAGTGGGCGTTGCCAACATCAATTCTAGCGTCCTCGTAAATCAGATCTAACGAGTCTAACACAGATAGGAAAGTGTCCGTATCGTCCTCAGACACGTTTACTAACTTTTCTCTGATCGCAATCGGTAGCTTAGTTTTTAGAATCATAATAACGTCTTTGGCGGTGATCGGCGAATCCCAGAACTTGATTTTCGCTAAATACTTTTCAAAATATCTTCTCAAACTACCGCGCTTACTGTTAAACACTTCGGCGTTGTAAACCTCTTTTCTCAGGCGCTGCTGCACACCAGAACTCCAGAATTTAGCTAAAAACATCTGTTCAAACTCTTTGTAACTTTTACAAGAGTCGACCATTTCGGTTCCCCATAAGGCAGCATCGCCTACGATAAATCCACTAACAAATTGAATTCGCTGGCGGTCACTCCAGCTACTCGGGAAAATTCCTGAAAAATTTCGGAGGAACACTATAGGATGAATTTCTCTTTTCTGTGGGTGAAAGGTCGGAAAAATACGATGTTTGATCACGCTTTCCTCGTGCATCAAACTGACAAAAGTGGATGGGCTGGTAGTCTGGTTAACTTGTGCTTCTATAGAACTATGAGTTTGAGCGTTATCAAATGGTGAACGGTAATGTACCTGCTGTTGTTCATTACTTCGTGGTGAATTATTCCAGTTTCCTGACACGGGAGGTGGGGAATTTTCAACTTGACATTTTAGTGTACGAACTTCATCAACTATCTGTTGACGCCATTCAGGTAAATCTTGAGCTAACGCTCGTCTTATCTGGCCTAATTCTGACATCACCGTGTCTCCTGTTTTTCCAGGGGCTGCCAATATTTCAAAGGTCATGTTTTTGACAGTTTCCCTGAGTTCGTTCTTGACCTTGTTTTCTATGAATCCGTCTTTGTTTTTAATCCACTCTTGGTAGTGATCAGACAATGCTTCAGCATGTGCCTTAACAGTATTCTTTATTTGGTCCTCTACATTAAGAGTCTCAATCTGTTTCGAAAGATCATCAACAACATTCTCGATCGTGTCTACTGCGGTTTTAACTCCTTTGACCTCATCAGAGATTGCAGTATAATCTTTTTTTAAGGTCGCAGCTTGTTTTTGATATTCTATCACTTTTAAATTTATCACCCCCTTGGCTGCTTCGATTTTTTCATCTAACCGTTTTGAAATATCCTCTATTTTTGACTCTACTTGTGTGTCAATTTCTAGCCTCATGATCGTGATCTGACTGCTGATTTGGCTTTGGACATTACCCAACAGGGTATTTAAATCAGCTGTTATGTCTGCCTTTAGTTCGGCCTTTACCGAATTTAACCGTGTATTTAGGTCATTTATCTCCGTTTGCAGATCTGTTTTTACTGAATTTATGTCTGTTTTTACCGAATTTATTTCTGTTTTTACTGAATTTATGTCTTCTTTTACTGAGTTGCACAGATTTGTAAGGACCTGATTTTTATTATGCCGTCTTTCGGCCTTCTCTTTTTCTTCGCGGGCCTTTTCATCTAATTTTTCCTGCTTTTCACGTTCCTGTCTTTGCGCCTGTCTCTGTCTTTGACTTTCGAACTTGCGTTCCATTATTGCTTCGATCATTGCAGCCAAGTCATTTTTTTCAAAAGCGGGAATAGTTTGCACACTAGGACCAGCTTCTAAAACTTCGGTCGAGGCTGCTTCTGCCTCCGCTCGTGTACCTATCGCGCGTGATCGTAATGGATAGTGAGGTCCATTCGCATCACCGCTGTCGTCTGGTTTTGTTTGTGTCCGCTATTTACCGTCAGCCATGTTCATGAATTATTTGTCAAACGTCAAAATGCTACAGATATTGTTTGTCACTGCCGTCAGTCGTTTGTCTGTGACGTAGTGCTATGGCTTACTGGGACCTAAGATAAAATTTTAACTCTGGGTAACAACTGACGTTCATTTACGCCAAGAAGACAAGATGGTTCCTACTAATTACAAACAAATGAAATATCACACGTTTTACCAGTTTTGAGGGTAGTTATCCGCCATATCGTAATTTTTTTTACGCACTGACAACAATGGTACACTTTCACTGAATTTAACTACATAGGAATGGACTATGGACAAATTGAAATAAAGCTGTTTCAAGGCAAGGAAAGACAGGTTTACGTTCTGATCAACTCGAAAGATGCTACGTCACTACGAAAGCTTGGCTACTGCGTATAAAAATTTGACTTACTATGGCTGTCTTGATAATGATACAGCTGGATACTCGCGTTTTTTGGTAATTTCATCAATCGTTCTTCTGAATTAATTAAAAGGTTTTCCCACTTCTCTTTCTCGGTTGAATTGCATCCACATGAAAAAATGAAACAGTTATTAGAACAAGCAAAGAAAATTTTTTAAACACATACATGAAATGATTTTTTGATCAAGTCCCTGTTCGGGCGCCAAGTGTAGCGTTGCTCTTGGGGGACAAAAATAAAAAGAATTGTTACTTTTTTTTAATGTCGAAAAAGTGAATATTTTGGTGGGCCACTTGGCAACAGAATCAGGGATTTATTACGCTATTATAATAACATACGTTGACCATTAAATACCTGAATAAGAGCAGCATATTGATATATATATATATATATATATATATATATTTGAGATCGCTCGGAAGAAACATTATCATTTCTGTGCATTTTTATAGTCGCGATGTAGTCATACCCGGATCAACACTAAGGGACCAGAAGATTTATAGACTTTAAAAGAAATGCAACACTACACAATTAAAAAGAGTTGGTTCAGAAATAATAGGAAAACGATAATGTTCCTTCTGCCTCATGCTGCGTTCGGCCCATCAGCGTGATCGTAATTTCTGATGAAGTAACACAAAAATAATTATCATTCAGTTAAATCAGGAGATGGAATCATCAAGGTTAATTTACGAAAATAAGCACACTTATCTTTAACACACGTTTTTTTTTAATGCTACGTACCTTTTCATATTAAATTACAATAGATGACCATTGTGGTTAAATACTTTATAAATAACAGTCAAAATGTCCTCTTGATGCTGTCTGTTCGATATCAGTTACAAGAAACTACATCTTTTCTGATTGGAAAAAATAACAATTAGCATATTCACTCAATATTTTCACATCAAATATAAAATACAGTTGTGGAACACAGCAAGTCCGCGTCCGCCTCTCATGGAATACAATCAGTAAAAGGTGAGGCGCCAAAAGCCTCATTTGTCTTGAAACAACAGAATTCTTTTTTACACCATTAATCGATACATGTACATAGAGATTTACTGGCACCGCGCAAGAACGGTAAAGATAAAGAATAATAGTTTCTGTCGATGCTATGCGATGGTTCATTTCTTTTACTTTACAATTGTTCGATAACTTTAGGCCATCAGGCGTTTACTATTGAGCGTATATTAATGTTTGTGAGGCGAAAATTACTAATATTACAGCACGCGCATTCGAATACAGAGATATGTAAACAGGCAGAATACGGCGTTGCGATAGGCAACGCCTATATAACACAACAAGTGTCTGGCCCAGTTGTTAGATCGGTTACTGCTGCTACAATGGCAGCTAACCAAGATTTAAGTGAGTCTGGACGTGGTGTTATAGTCGATTCACGAGATATGGGACATAGCATCTCCGAGTTAGCGATAAAGTGGAGTTTTTCCCGTACGGTCATTTCACAAGTGTACAGTGAATATCAAGAATCCGATAAAACATCAAGTCTCCGACATCGTTGCCGCCTGAAAAAGATCCTGCAAGAATAGGACCAACGACAGCTGAAGGGAATCCTTCAGTCTGACAGACGTGCAACCCATCCACAAATTTCTGCAGTTTTCAATGCTGGGTCATCAAGTGTCAGCGTACGAGACATTCAACGAAACATCGTCGATAAGGGATTTACGCGCCAAAGGACCACTCGTATACCCTTGATGACTGCACGATATAAAGCTTTACGTCTCGCCAGGGCCCGTCAACAGCGACATGATGACTGAAACGTGTTGTCTGGTCGGACTCGTGTCGTTTCAAATTGTACCGAGTGGATGGACGTGTATGGGTATGGAGAACATCTCATGAATCCATGGACCCCGCATGTCAGCAGGGGGCTGCTCAAGCTGGTGGAGTCTCTGTAATGGTGTGGGGCGTGTGCAGTTGGAGAGATGTGGGATCCCTGATACCTCTAGATACGACTGTAACAGGTGACACGTATGTAAGAACCCAATGCGAGTACCTGCATCCATTCATGCTCATTGTGCATTCCGATGGACTTGGACAATTCCAGCAGGAAAATGTAACACCTCACACGTCCAGGATTGCTACAGAGTGGCTCCAGAACCCTCTTCTGGGTTTAAAAATTTCCTCGGGCCATCGAACTCCACAGACATAAACATTATTGAGCGTATCTGGGATGCCTTGCAACGTGCAGATCAGAAGAGATATCCATCCCTCATACTCTTACGGATTTATGGACGGCCCTGCAGGATTCTTAGTGTCAATTTCCTCCAGCGATAGGCTACTTCAGACGCTAGTCGAGTCCATGTCACGTCTTGTTGCGGCAATTCTGCGGTCTCACGGGGGCCCTACACGACATTAGGCAGGTCTACCAGTTTCTTTGGATCTTTAGTGTATTTGTGTACACTATTCTTTTTGTACATCCTAGACTCTGTGATTTCAGGTTAGCTACATTTTAGGCACTTTCAGACATTATTATAAGCTAATAATTTCTCAAAATTTTACTTGCAAACCGCTCTACACGAACGCTTGCTTTGCTGGTGTTGTTGGTGTTTGGCTTCCAGTCCTCCACACTACCACCATTTCAGCACTGAGAACATCTATAGATGTTTTGTTTTTTCATATGTTGATTGGTATGTTGTTGTCAGCTATTGAATGCGACAGCCATACATTTTATATATTGTTGCCAACTGTCGAATGTGTGTGTGTGTGTGTGTGTGTCAATTTTCTTACAATATTGTACAGTTATATGCATATATGTGTATCTCATCCTTTTGTTTAGTTGCACATAGACGACCCTAATTCTGAACGCAGCTGAGGATGGCAGGATAACAACCGTTACTGTTGTAAATTGGTACCATACTTCACTGCTGTGATCAATGACGAGGCTTGACATAAGCCTTAGTTGTCGGTAGTTAAGGGGAGTTGGAACGCCCTAGCCCGACAACGATAAATTTAGTCACTTGGCTTCCCTGTATTTCAGGAACCACTGTATTCATTGACATGAAACTGTTACAGGATATTGAACTGTAAGTTCTGTGCCTACTGAACTATAATAATTGCATTTCAGGTATTGCTTTTGGAAATACAGTTTTTTAACTACACGGTTAAAATTGTATGTACTTTTTGTACGTTATCCTAAATAATTTTAATTATACACATCATTCTGTTCTTTTTTTAGTTCAGTAGACTCAGGATATGTATGTCATTACTCCCTGAATATTTGAATACTTTACTCGAAGTGGTTTCTGAGATTTAGGGAAAAATGCAACAGAAAATATAAATTTTCAGGAACGGCTTCTAAAGATTCAGAAGACTGTAACTCACATAATATTTGCTTATTTTTTTATATTTTTAGTTACTCAGAAGCACCCTGAACCGTACTGTATATCATGCTCTTTATTTTTTTCCAAATTCCTTCTTCTTTTCTTCTTTCAAACGAATGGTTCAAACGGCTCTGAGCACTATGGGACTTAACAGCTGTGGTCATCAGTCCCCTAGAACTTAGAACTACTTAAACCTAACTAACCTAAGGACATCACACACATCCATGCCCGAGGCAGGATTCGAACCTGCGACCGTAGCAGTCGCGCGGTTCCGGACTGAGCGCCTAGAGCCGCGAGACCACCGCGGCCGGCTTTTCTTCTTTCTGGACTCCTTAGTGGCCAACTGTGCTACATACTCTGCTTTATCAATGCGAACCTTGTCCATCCGTTCAACTTCTCTGATGCAGTTTGCTCCAGGATTAATTCCCATATGCTGTAGCAATTTCACCCTACCAACAATGTTGCCATCATTAAAAGCAGTAACAGCATCACTGATCCCTCACTTTGGTGTATTCATTCTAACAACAACATTTTTTGGTAAGCGAGTCCATATGAGATTATTGAACGACTCATTGGGGTTTTGAGTCAGACCATGCAGACACTTCTTTAGTAATTCCGGATCTGCCAGGTCTCTGTAAATAGGTTTTGTGATATCCATGACTCCTGCTGAGATGGAATGTTTATGACTGTATGAACTGCTTGAGTACTGGGCATTGCGGTAATTGCACCATGTATCAGGTCCAGGAGGGCAAACGTGGTGTACTGGTTTGTCATCAGTTGATAATCTAAGGAAGAAGGTAGCCCATACTGCCTGCTTCATTTTCAACAAATCCTCAATATTATTTCTAATGGCCATCCCATAATATTGCTGTAGTTCATCAATCATTTTGTCTGTCAGCTTGCCCCTAATGGTTTTACCATCAGGAAATTGCTTGTCTCTCAAACTTTGTTTCAACTTCCTCAACGTGTTGCCCATCCTCTTCTGGACATGAACAATACAAACACGTAATTTGAATTTTATAACACAGCAATTCACAGCCTTCTATATGAAAAACTACCGATTTTATTAAATCTTGCAGTAATGTACGGCAAATTTTATGGTGAGATAAAGATCGAAAATATGAAAAAACAATTTTTTTCCGTTCTAACTCCCCTTCAACTTGAAAATAATTTTGTGTATGCAAGGAACGATTTCATTGCAGTTACAGCCCGGGTTGCAGGGTAATTTACAGCATTGCGTCGAAAACGGCCAAACACGGTTATGGAATTCTTGACAGTGTGATAAGGGAAAACAAAGTTATTTCGCTTTGTCAGAAACAGACCTGATAAGCATATATTATTTCCAGTGATAAAAAAAAAAAAAAACGAAATGTCGTGTGGCTAGGGCCACCCGTCGGGTAGACCGTTCGCCTGCTGCACGTCTTTTGAGTTGACGCCACTTCGGCGACCTGCGCGTCGATGGGGATGAAATGATGATGATTAGGACAACACAACACCCAGTCCCTGAGCGGAGAAAATCCCCGACCCATTCGGGAATCGAACCTGGGCCCTTAGGATTGACAGTCTGTCACACTGACCACTTTTTTTTTCGCCTTAGACCGCTTTTTCTTGTGTTCTACCAACTTTTTTTTCTGTCAAGCTGACCACTTTTTTATTTTTTTATATTTAAGAAATTAATTTTTTTTACAAACACTAAATGAAATGCATCCTCTGCAAAAACAAAACAAAAACAAAAATCATTGTAAAACAAATCACAAATGTAAAGGAACAGGGATACAGGGATGTTATTTTTATGAATTTATTTATTTATTTTCCATAAAGATCACTCTGTTAAAAGGAACATGTAGATCATTTCATGGTATAGTATGTGCATTATATATGGAGCGGTGAGAGAAACGTGAGGTTCATTATCAGCTGTCAAATGTGCACACCGACTGCACCCGGCGCATCCCAACTGCGTGGGGGGTCGAGGAAGACTGCCTGAAGATAATTGGCAAAGGTTTTCCGATAGTGTGAGCATCTATGAACCTCATTGTGGGCTTGCTGCAAGAAATACCTAAAGTCGAGTCGCGACTTGGCAGCTTCCTCATAGAGGTACGCGATCGTCCAACCTTTGACCCAGATGATCGAGTGTGATTGAGTCGCCGGGAAGTAGTCACTCTCCGGATGTAAGAACGAAGCAGGTGTAATATGTTGCGGGGTCACACGGAGGTAGCAAGCCACCATCTGTCTTCCTAGGAGCCATACCTCCTCCACCGCGATACAAGTTAAGCGGTGATGGTCGTCATCCACTTGGCGACATTTCGGGCATAGTGGAGTGTCCACTAGTCCAATTGCATGGAGTCGTTGGTTGGTGTTGAACTTGCCACAGGTGACAGAGAACCACAGTGCCCGAACGAAGGTAGGAAGGAATTTTTGGTGCACATGTCTCCAAATCTTCGGCCAATGCAACTTGGGGTGTTTGAGTTCAATGACATTACGACTTATCCGTCGTAGCAGCCAAACATAAAAATCCTTCGCGCATGGTGGTCTCGTGCGCGGAAGCTCGTCTCTGACATAACTAAGTTCCACGATAAATGTTGATACATGCGCAAAATGTGACGTAATGTTGCCCGCCGCCACCGGAGGTGTGAGGGACGCTGGAACTAGGAGATCCTGTAGGCGGGATGTAAGGGAATCACGCCCGCTACGCCATTGCTTGTACATCGTGGCTAGAAGGAGCGCCGACGCTCGGCAGTGAACATTTGTAAGTCCGAGTCCCCCCTTGTCCGTAGGGAGCGTGAGCGTTGCGTATCGCACCTTGAGGGGCGATCCAATCATCACAAAATAGCCTAGTGCTGATTGAAGTCGACGTCCGAGCGTGAGTGGTAGGGGCAGGATCTGCGAAATATGCACCATTCGAGAAACCACATAAGTGTTCAGATATTCGACTCGCTGCAAAGGATCAAGGCGCCGTAGGAGATGTTGTCGGACCATGGTACGTGTTGTCTGTAAAATACGTCGGTAGTTAACCGCCGCAGTATGTTTTACAGATGAGGTAAAGTCTATGCCGAGATAGCGGAATCGTTGCACATAAGAAAACGGACTGATTTCTTCCGACGTAAGGCCCCTTCCAACCGGCATTGCTGCCGATTTGTTCATGTTCACTGCACTACCCGCCGTCACACTGTGGTCCAACAACAGTTCAAGGACCGTCTTCACCTCTTCCTCAGAACGAAAGAGCAGCAGGAGGTCGTCCGCATAGGCACGACATTTGAAGGTGTAGCCCCGCAGTTCCATCCCAGAAAGAGAATTTGTTAGCCTCCCAATTAATGGTTCCAACGCTATCGCCAACAGCAGCATCGAAAGAGGGCAGCCCTGGCGAATGGATCGTCGAATTTGAATGGGCCCTGCTATACGCCCATTAACCTGTACCAAGGATTGTGCGCCCCGATAAATCCTTCTAATGAAACCAGTAAAACGGTCTGGAAATCCCATTTGTTCCAGTACAGCGTACAGATAGTTGTGGCGCACCTTATCAAAAGCACTGTCAAAATCAACCGCCACCATCGCCGCTTTAAGCCGGCACTCCTCCGCCAGCGCTATCACATCACGCCATTCGGCAGTAGCTGTTTGCACATTCACCGATCCACCCGGTGTCGTCTGTTCTGGAGAGAGAACGGTACGAATTAACATACGGCATCGGGACGCTAGCAACCGTGCAAAGATCTTATAGTCGGCATTAAGCAGGGTGATGGGGCGATAATGTGTGACCGTAATTCCTGGCTTCGGTTTATGTGCTGGCACCAAGAGGCCTTCCATGAAAGCCGGTGGAATAGGCGCATCGGAATTTAACATCTCGTTGTACATTTCCGTCCATCGCGGTGCCATTGCGTTGCGAAATTCTCGATAAAATTCAGCAGGAAGTCCATCAATGCCTGGGGACGATTCAACGCACCCTGTGCGATCGCATCATGTACTTCCTCACAGCTAATGGCTTCCAGTAAGGTTCCCGCGGCTTCCACCGTCAGTGTACGGGAGACGTACGTGGCTATACGTTCGAGGTCATCGACAGTGGCTGCTTCTTCCCGATAGATGTGTTGGTAATGGTCGACGAATGCAGAGACAATGTCCGCTTGACGCGTCACTCTTCGGTCTTCGCGGGTAATTTATTCCCGTACCAAAACGCGTCGTCGGTGTTTTCGTTCATTCACGACGTGTTGCATGGAAGGAATCTCGTGCATTATCGTATCGTGACATATGGCGCGCACTATGGTTCCCTGAAGATGTTTCCGAGCTAAAGCCACTAGTTTAGCTTTTATCCTTTTGCGTTCGATCCAGACGTCCTGTCCCGGCGGACCATCGTCCAGGTCGCGCAGTGCTGCAAAATAAAAGTCGGTCGTACGGCGGCGCCATTCTGCCATCTCCCTGCTATATGAGATGAACGTACGGCGAAGCGCCGATTTAGCACAAGTCAGCCACCAATCAAGCTTCGTCGCATACCTTCCAACCCTTCGCTCGCACATTGTCCATGTCTCAAGGATCCGGTGACGGCATTCAGGATCATGTAGATGTTGAATGTTTAATTTCCACGGGGCCTTACTGTTCCACACCTCTCTACGGGGAAGAAGCACCGTACAGATGTAAGCGCTGTGATCTGAAAATGCCAATGGCCAGCGTTCCGCGTCCTGGACATCATTTGCATGAGCCCGCGAGATATAAATGCGATCTAACCTGCTCGCCGAATGACTTGTCACATAGGTGTATCCCGGTGCATCTCCATGTCGTAATTCCCACGTGTCACTAAGTACAAGGTCGTTGACAACGATTCGCAACTCCTGGCTGATGTTTGCTTGCGGCCATTGGTCTTTCTGGCTGAGAACACAGTTGAAATCTCCACCAATTATTACACATTCATAACGTCCATGGAAAAGTGGGGCAATGTCTTCTGCATAAAATCGTGCCCTTTCCCGCCGCTGATTGTTTCCCGACGGTGCATAAAGATTGATGATGCGTGTCCCAAACGTCGTGAAAGCCATTCCCCTGGCCGAAGGAAGGTAACACACGTTTTACACTGGGAAGCCAGCTCGCACGTAAACTGCCACCCCACTCCCATAGTGATCTCCATGTGACCAATAGGATTGGTAGCCTGCGATGTATGGGAGTGCAGCTATGTGGACTTCCTGCAGCAAAGCAATATCCACATCAGATGCCCAAATCGTTTCCTTCAGTAGGTGTATTTTGGCTGGTGAACGCACGTCATTTATATTTAATGTAGCAATACGGTTCGCATGGCGTTGAATCCCACTCTGTCGATGCGCAATAACATCTCCCTGCATCGGCGCTGGGGGCTGAGTTAGAAGACGTTCTCTCGCCCCTCTCCCTTCACCTTCAGCCATTATTAGGCTGTCTTCGTGAGTGCCGGCTGCCTCTGTATGACGTCCGGCGCCTCCTCAATATCGTCATACCACATCTTTGCAGGCAGTGATATATTCTTGTCCATTGCCACATCATCTGCGTCCGGAGAGCCAGCTGGTTGTGATTCCTCCTCAGCATCACCACGTCCCGGTACCGTCAATGTGACAGACCGCTGCGGGTCTGATCGAACAGTTTCCATTGCCTCATCCTGTTTCGGAGAGGCTGTTGTGTCGTCTTGGTCCACAGGCACATCGTCGTCGGGGCAAGGGGAGTCATCCCTAGGAGATGTCGTGCGACGACGCCGTTTCCTCCTTTTCGGGGAACGTTGTTTGCGTGATCTTCCTTCCGTGTCCTCAGATTGTAAGGAATCACGGCTGCCCGACAGAAAAGCTTCCGTAGGAACAGGAAGTGTTTCGAGTCCCATCGTTGTACTCGGCGGGAGTTCGGTCGAAACTGATGTTGTCGTCACAGAGTGCGTTCCAGACGGAACAGCATCCGTAGTGGCTGGAACTGCTTCGTGTACTATCAGTGTGCTTGGTGGGAGTTCGGTCTCATCTGATGTTGTCGCCGTAGATTGTATGCTCTATGGAGCAGCATCCTCTGTCATGCCGACGTCTGCTACAAGGTTTTGGAGAGTGCCATCTGGATCTTCCACCGTGGCTGTGTCCTTTCGGTCATCAGCGGACGCAGTGAGGGCCTTGGCATAGGTGATCGGTTGTACTGTCATCGCTGGCGACGGCTCCCGCACATCTGAAGGCAGTTGTGTAATCCGCTGTTGCATACAGTTCGACCTGAGGTGACCCTCCTGGCCACAGCCAGAACATGTACGTGGTTGACCATCGTAAATCACCACCGCCCGACAACCACCAATTGTCAGATAGGACGGTACATGTTTCTGAAGATCAATAGTGATCTGTCGCACTCCGTTAAGAACGGGGTACGTGGCGAATTGTGTCCAGCGTTCTGCTGTGTGACCATGTACCGTGCCGTATGGCTTAAAAGCCTCGATAACTTCGTCAGCCGGAAGCTCAAATGGCAGCTCAAACACACGTATTGTCCGTACACCCAGACCAGCATGTTCTACAGTTATCGTGCCGACATTCCCGTCACTATGGCAAAATCGGAGACCTGCTTTTGTCGCCTGTAGAATTCTCTCACACGCCGCGTCATTTACCATCTTAACATACACCGTGGGACTAACGATGGACAGGTGAAATCCGACAATATCGTTTGACGGTATCTTGACGTCCTCTCGAATGAATCGTTCCACTGTTAAAACCTTTGGTCGTTCGTAGTCTTTGCAGAAATTGAATCGTAATGTAGTTTTCCTGTACTTGTTCGCCATGAACGTTGTTACTAGCCCGCGCGCAGACTAAGTCCACAAGTAAACAAACACTCGCACGCGCCGCACAGGCGGAAGTATCGGACCTCCGCTTCGCACGGCCGCTAGCGCCGAACTACCACTCAGCTACCGGGGGCGGACATTTCCAGTGATGAAATCAGCATGAAATGTAGCATTAAATAGGGAAAATAATCGTGTGACATATGTTCCGCTTGTAATTCACAAAACGTCAGTTTCACAGTCTTAACTCGTAATTTATTTAAATATCAAAGTGATCTAAGAATATGCTACCTGACCTGTAGAAACGGTATACTGAAGTTATCGAGATACTTCACGTCAACGTACGTTATGCCCTGTTGAACACAAGTATTGACCGCAACGTATCAGAAACTTAATAAAATATTTGGGAATAAGAGAAAATACAGTTACATATAAGATCGAAGTTAGGCGGTTAAGATCTCTCAGCTGAATACTCAATGAAAATACCCTT
Source organism: Schistocerca piceifrons (assembly GCF_021461385.2). Taxonomy (NCBI): domain Eukaryota; kingdom Metazoa; phylum Arthropoda; class Insecta; order Orthoptera; family Acrididae; genus Schistocerca; species Schistocerca piceifrons. The sequence continues at coordinate 315,480,904 of NC_060138.1, forward strand.
AGATCCGCAATAGCATGAACATGCTGAATCCATTCTGTTGGATGTTGTTGCAGAAGAACAGCAATGCTTTATATTCATCTTAAAATTAATCTAGATTCATTTTGTTTCGTAATTTGATATTAACCTGCAGAATTATGGATAGTTAACGGATGGTTGTAACTGCGCACTATGTCTTCTTCAAAAGCGATAGATGCTTTAAACATAAAGTTAGCTGAATTAAACAGCAATACAACCATACAACCATCAGTCGTGTTTTATAACTCGTGTAGGTAAGTGGAGGAGGTTTATTATGTACTACGTCGTTTCACAAATACCCTTACGACTGCAAAAATGAATCTTTGTAATTACATACCACCAGTCGCGCCTAAAGCTGAGAAATAATTTCAGCGTAACACCAAGTGCGTCAGATTGTGAAGCTCATTCTCAGCGAAACAAGCGTTCCATGAAAATGACTATTATGAGTCAGGCACGACATTTCTCTGTGCTTTTACATCGGTTTTGTGTGGACAGCCACACAATGGTGCTTTTGGTTTCACGTATGCATCAAATTTCTTCACTCACAAATCCATTTAAATGGAAATGTGCTTCGTCATTGAAGATTTATTTACCTTGGAAACTACTTTTGAGCTTGTTACCTCGTAATAATCCATGCAACAATATGCAGTCACTTAGACTGGTTCGTTGGTTTTGGTTCCTCTATTACCTGCACTTTGTATGCCTTATAAAGATTATTTTTAGTAGCTACATGTGGCGCGCAGCCTACCGATAGTGTCGTCTGCTGAGGGAGACGACGAAACGCTATCTCTGTGGTTATACTAACCGTTCCTCTATAATCAACTTATTTAGAACAACGAAGGTCATTCTGCGCTCATGTCTTTCTTTACACACTATAGACCAATGAGGTGCTTCATAATCCCTGAATATTATACTAAGCCCTTTAACAATATCTAACTTTCACGCTGCTCGTAATGAGTTCATTTAGCGACACGCACTGCTCACTGTTTTATCTCTCTGCAGTGACAAACAACGTGAGGAAACACAGTGACTGCCTACATTTCGGGCACAGAAGCATCAGTGTCAAATTACAATGAACCAAACTCCTCATTCACAGAAAGGGGATGCTGTGACTCCAGCCGACTTTTGCTGTTATACTGTCGTGATACAGATTTATATGAAGATATGTAGTAGATTTCATGCCAATTTGAAATTTTCTTTGTGTGTCTTCAGAGGGGATTCCAATTTCAATGGTCGGTAGACTATTTGCGTAGTATAAGATGCTCACTGGTAAACGGATCGCCTGAAAAACGTCTCAGATTGCAATAAATATTACGCGCTGCTGATTCGTATGTTACATGAAGAGCCGCAATCTTATCATGCCTCCCTCAGTTATGCTTGTGGTTAAATTCTGTAGCGAGCTACTACTACTCGTACTACAAAAAAATAAATAAATAAATAAATAAATAAAAATAAAAAAAACTAACGACAGGATATATTTTGTATTGAGAGATGGGAAACATTGGTATGTTTGCACCTTGTAACTGCATTGCTTGTAGAGGCTAAACGAATGTGAATTACACTGAAAAGTCAAAACATGGTGACCACTGCCCACCGCGACTTTGGATATCGCCTGGTTGCGTTGCGGCACGTGATGCAGTACCAAAAGTGTATCTACAGAGCAGGTACGAACGGGGTATCACTCTAGCAAAGATATGGGCTGCAAAATGGAAAATGTATTGAGATAAGCGACTTTCATAAAGGACAGATTATTATTACCTAGAGCCTGTGGACGGGGATCACGAAAACGGCGAAGCTTGTCGAATGCTCACGTGCTACTGTCGTGATCATCTACAGAAGGAGGTAGAAGGACAGTGCAACTACTACTAGGCCCTAAATGGTTAGACGTCCACGCTTCTTCGCGCGAATTGGGCTTTGCAGGCTTAACTGCTCTGTACAGTAGGATAGATACTGATTTGTGGCATCTCTGCCGAAAGATCACAATGCTGGTGCACGCAAAAGTGTTGTGGAGTACATGGTTTATGGTACAGAGTTGAACATGGAGCTTCGCAGCAGAAAACCCTTATGAGTTCACATGTTGCTCCGACGACATCGATAATTACGACTGCAGTGGGTATGGGACCAAGGGGATTCAACCATCGATCTGTGGAAACGTGTCGGCTCTTTGGCTGAATCACATTTTTGCTACACTAGGTCGATGGTCATCTACACAAACGCCGTCGTATAAGTGAAATGTGGCCAGAAACGTGCAGCGCGCCACGGACGCTGGCTAGTGGAAGGAGTGTTTTACTGTGGTAGACATTCCACTTGCATATGACCTGTGGTAGCCATCAAAGACGCATTGACAGCTATGAACCACTTTTATCCCTTCACCCTTAATGTCTTCCTCGATGGCGATGTCGTCTTTCAGCAGTATAATTGTCCATATCTCAGAGCCAGAACTGTCCTGAAATGGTTTGCGGAGCAATATAGTGAACTCATGTTGATATCTTGGCGACTAAATTCACTTGACGTAAATCCTATGTAACGATCTGTGTTACCATCAGGTACCATCACCGAGTACGCAGATCAGTGGCCCATTACTTACTCGAAATATTTGACTTGTTTGTAGATATCTAATGTCACATACTTCCACAAACCTACCAACAGACTGTGAAAGGTGGCAAACCATTATCACACTTTAACAATATTGCAATATTTTAGATCATGATCTCGGTGTTCTAGAGTACTGCATTTGGTATGTGTGATTTATGAATTTTGACAGGAGAAAATTGTGGGCAGAATGTCATTATAACTGCATGTGTAACCTGTAGAGACCTTTTTGTACCTGATGGACTGTAGTGGAGGCGTTGGAGAACTGGGAGAGAGATGGATTGGGGGCCATAAATTCTGATTGCAGAGACCAGTCTGTGTGAGTAATTTTGTGAATCAGCACTCAGTGGATTGTACCTGCAGAGGTATTCTTCTCCTTCCGCTTACGGTCAGACAGGAGGGCACCGGTTTGGAAAAAAAATTACCTGAGCCAGGTGGCAGACCACTGCAAAGGGGGCCAGCTGGTGGAAAGTGCGTGGAGGAAGCTATTCAACAGAGACTGCTGCAGACTCAGCCTTTATGCAAGTGGTGGTAAGGTCATAAAACTCTGCAATCTCATGTTAGAAGTTAGGGCGTTACAGTAGAAAGAATGGTACACGTGTTTAGTGGAAGAAAGATTGTAATTTCACTGATGCAAGGAAGTCGCCATATTCTTTCGGTGGGCTGGGAATATATATATATCTCCCTAGTCTACAATCTCTTTTCGCGGAAGACAGATTTTGAGTCAATGATTGGCTCCTCTCAGGATGTGCAAAGTAGAGGTTTGCTCCCCCTATCAGCAACAAATAATGCTGAGTGAGAAACGGTCCTCAAACGGATGCAGGATTAGTGAACACAGGGTTGTCGCAGAGAGAGTGAATATTGGAACCCCCAAATCCTCCAGAAATAAACTAAAATTATACCTATTCAAAAATTTAGCTAAAAATTCACTTGACGCCTTCCTGAGAGACAATCTCAACGCCTTCCAAATTAATGACGTAAGTGTAGACCAGATGTGGCTTGAATTCAAAGGAACAGTATCGGCAGCAATTGAGAGATTTATACCAAATAAATTACCAAACGACGGAGCTGATCCTCCTTGGTACACAAAACGGGTCAGAACACTGTTGCAGAAAGAACGAAAAAAACATGCCAAGTTTAAACAGACGCAAAATACACAAGATTGGCAATTTTTACATAAGTTCGAAATTTAGCGCGGGCTTGAATGCGAGATGCTTATAATAGTTTCCATAACGAAACCTTGTCTCGAACCTGCCAGAAAATCCACAGAGATTCTTGTCATACGTGAAGTATGTTAGCAGCAAGAAACAGTCAATGCCTTCTCTGTGCGATAGTGCTGCCAAAGCAGAGTTACTAAACACAGCCTTCCGAAATGCCTTCACAAAAGAATGCGAAGTAAATATTCCAGAATCCGAATCAAGAACAGCTGCCAACATGAGTAACACAGAAGTAAACATCCTCGGACCAGTGATGCAACTTAAATCACTTAACAAAAGCAAGTCTTCTGGTTCAGGCTGTATACCAATTAGGTTCCTTTCAAAGTATGCTGATGCATTAGCTCCATACTTAGCAATCTTATACAACCGTTCGCTTGACGAAATATCCGTACCCAAAGACTGGAAAGTTGTGCATGTCACAACAATATTCAAGAAAGGTAGTAGGAGAAATGCACTAAATTTCAGGCCCAAAACATCGATATGCAGCAGGGTTTTGGATGTTATATTTTATTCGAACGTTATCAATTACCTCGAAGAAAGCGGTCTGTTGACAGGCGGTCAAAATAGATTTAGAGAACATAGTTCTTGTGAAATAAAACTAGATCTCTATTTGCATGAAGTGTTGAGTGCTATTGACAAGGGATTTCCAGAAGGCTTTTGACACTGTACCACACAATCGGCTTGTAGTAAAATTGAGTGCTTATGGAATATCGTCTCAGTTATGTGACCAGATTTGTGATTTCCTGTCAGAGAGGTCACAGTTCGTAGTAACTGACGGGAAGTCATCCAGTAAAATAGAAGTGATTTCTGGCGTTCGTCAATGTAGTGCTATTCCTTATCTATATAAAGGATCTGGGAGACAAACTGAGCAGCCGTCTCAGATTGTTTGAAGATGACGCTGTCGTTTATCGACTAATAAAGTCATCAGAAGACCATAAGAAATTTCAAAACGATTTGGAAAAGATATCTGAATTGTGCGAAAATTGACCGTTGACCCTAAATAACGAAAAGTGTGAGGTCATCCACATTAGTGCTAAAGAGATCCGTTAAACTTCAGTTAAATGATAAAAGTCAAATCTAAAGGCCGTAAATTCAACTAAATGCCTAGGAATTACAATTACGAACAACTTGAATTAGAAGGAACACATAGAAAATATTGTGAGAAAGAATGTAACAGATCTACTAGAGAGACCACCTGCACTAATCTTGGCCGTGTGGGATCCTTACCAGATAGAATCGAAGGAGTACAGCGAAAAAGTTCAAAGAAGTGCAGAACGTCTTGCATTATCGCAAAATATGGGAGAGAGTGTCACTGAAATGATACAGGAATTGGGCTAGACATCATGAAAACACTGTGATGATATCTTCTCACGAAATTCCAATCACCAACTTTATCATTCGAATGCGAAAATATTTTGTTGACACCGACCTACATAGGCAGAAACGATCATCACGCTAAAATAAGGAAGTCAGAGCTGTACGGAAAGGCATAAGGGTTCGTTATTTCCACGCGCTATACGAGATTGGAATGACAGACAATTGTGAAGGTGGTTCGATGAACCCTTTGCCAGGCTATTAAATGTGATTCTCAGAGTATTCATGTAGATGTAGATGTAGAACCCTCGTGCTGTGTGTGGGTTGATTATCAGACCAACAGGACAGTCATGAGGGGGAATTTAATAAGTAGAGGATAGTTCGACAGGTTTTTGCAATGTGGGGGCGGTTTCATTTTCGCTAATTCAGAACATAAATCGACTCTTAGTGGAAAGTGGTTGTTATTCTTTGCCGTCTTCGCCTTCTGGTCATCCCATGGTGGGGAACTTCAGGTATTTTCATAGTGGGTGAAACTTGTTCAAATGTTCAAATGTGTGTGAAATCTTATGGGACTTAACTGCTTAGGTCATCAGTCCCTAAGCTTACACACTACTTAACCTAAATTATCCTAGGGACAAACACACACACCCATGCCCGAGGGAGGACTCGAACCTCCGCCGAGACCAGCCGCACAGCCCATGACTGCATGAAACTTGTGGTTTGTACCTTGTGGTGTACTAATATTCGGTGGCAGTTTCTAGTTTTACCGACAGTGAAATGGCAAGCCTTGTCGGACATATCGTGTGCCCCTAGGGTTAAATTATTCATCTTACTGACAAGGAAAGCACGTACCGTCATGCCTATGAGTAAAATTAGCTTGGCCAGATCGGCAAACGGTTGCATCACACACAGAAACCTGCTAGGGATTCAGGGCACTGATAGGGAATTTTCCCACGTTACTATAATCAGAACGCCAGTCCATGTAGTCTGCAAATGTTTGTGGACACCTCAGAACACTGCAGCTGCAACATTGCGCTGTTCGTAGCCCACAGCGCGCCGTTTTCTGCTGCCGCCTGAATCAAGGTGAAAGGGTAAAACACTCATGCATCGGCGTAGGGTTGTTAAATGATGTTTACAGCTCACTGTTCACAGGTAAACCATAGTTTGTGGTATACTTCGTCGAAGTTGATTCCATTTGAACAGAGTTTGGCCCCACAGTGGATTCATGTAAACAAGGAAGTCGTTGTAAAAGGGATAAATTTGCATAGGTTCCTCCCCAGTGTATGCTTTTCCAACGGAAACACCATTCCATTTCTGATCTGTGTTGATCATTTTTTGCGAAAGATTTATCAGCTCGTCGTAGTATCAAAGGATCAATAAAACTTGTCAATATTTTGTAAACTGAAATACGCCACTGTTCTCATTCATACTCCATCCACTAATCATTGTTTCTATTTTATTGTGGTAGTACATGGGTACACCAGCAACTTAAGGTTCAACAGTATGAAATTAATTAATTTGATTATTTATTTCAATTCTGAACCTCACCATAGCCATAGGCAACAAATATGCAATGACTAAGTTCTCTAGCTTAAACAGATACAAAAATTAATGGTGTAGCTCACGATTTGTAAGTTCTTGAGAAGATAATGCTTTTCTTTATGTTAAAATAACACATTTAACATCGCTCAGACATGTAATTAAAACAATAGACGTCTTGCATTTGGCGTCCCTTTGCCAGGATCTCGGAACATGGATCTTTTGTGGGGTAGTTCGTGCATTATCTTACGGAACAGGCGCCTGTTTTTGTTTTTTATTTATTTATTTATTTATTTATTTATTTGAAAGTGAGACTATGCTGCACAGAGAGCACTGAGGCTCGAGTTTGGCGGTGTACGTTGTATCTCAGCAGTTTCTAGCATGGTTTAGTCATCTTATTTCAGTGCATCTACTATTTGTGTCATGTATTTATTTATTTATTTCACATTGTGTCTTGTCATGGACTTCTGTACCAATTCTTGTCGGATGTTGCAGACTTTTGTGGAACATTTCCATTATGTTTCGGGTGTGCAGCCACAAGAATTTTCCTTCTTCTTCTAATATTTCAGCCATCTTCAGAGTAAGCCGCAAGACTGCCACTCCAGTGCTCGCTTCGTCCCTTTATACTCGTGTACCGCGCAAATGCGCATGTGGCAACAGACGCAAATGCGGCAGAGACGTTCGTCGGTGGCAGAGACGTGCACAATGCGAGAGTTACATCTATGACTCCGCAGTCGATCTGTGTTGGCATGTCGATATATCATTGTGAGCTTCACTGTGACGGCGTCTGTGTGAGTTTATTACAGCAAATGACGGAGCACATGATTTATCAAGCTTGAAACCACTATAGAGATAGTGGTTGGCACTTCAAGCGAATTTTAGTTGCTTCCTTGACTATCTAGTCCCAAAAAGATGATGTAGTTGCCTAAATTTCGACGTTGTCGTACAACATACTGTGACCAGTGTCAATACAGTGTTCTGCCACTGCCGACTTGTTAGGTTGTAAAAGTCGTGTATACATCCGGTGTTCTGTACATCTTTCTTGGACAGTACGAGTTGTTTGTCCAATGTAAGAAGGGCCACATTCACATGAAATTTTGTAAACTCCAGATTTACGGAGCAGCAAATCATCTTTGACGGAAACCACAAGTGCAGCTGTATTGGGAGGAGGACGAAAAATCACTTTTACTTTGTGTCTGCTGAGAATCCGTTGTATTTTTGATGAGAAGCTACCCTTATATGGAAGGAAGACTATCGATTTAAAGGTTTCTTCGTCTTCTTCTGCTTTCTTTGTGGCCTCTTTCGCTTTCATTTTCAGTGCCTTCTGTATTTGCTGTGGGTAGTACACATTGCCTTCAAAGAATATTTGTAAGTGGTAAAGTTCATCTTGCAGACTGCTTTCGTCAGAAATAATAAGCGCTCTGGGGGTCAAAGTTCGAAGAACACTCATCGTCTGGGCAGGATGGTGGCAGCTATTTGCACGTAAATACAAATCCGTGTGCGTCGGCTTCCGATAAACATCATGTCCCAAAGTGCCATCCTCTCTGCGCCGAACCAGAACATCCAAACATGGAAGGCATCCCTCCTTTTCAATTTCCAATGTGGACTTTATTTGATCGTGGAGGGCGTTCGGAGGTCTTAAGACGTCTTGCAAGTTATCTTCACCATATTTTATAACATATCGGCTTATGGGGATGCGTACGACATTTTAGAGTAAGTTTCTTTCCTGGTATCTGGCATAAATGTGTGCATTGTTGTTGTTGTTGTTGTGGTGGTCTTCAGTCCTGAGACTGGCTTAATGCAGCACTCCATGCTACTCTATCCTGTGCAAGCTTCTTCATCTCCCAGTACCTACTGCAGCCTACATCCTTCTGAATCTGCTTAGTGTCTGCACACTAATGTCGTTCATGATGGAACACTAGCCTGTCATTGATGCAGAACAAGATAGAATTGCGTTTAGATCAGCCTGCAAATAGGGCGCAAATGTCTAATGCAGAATACTCGGATGATGAGGGTTCTGTTCACTCAGGAAATGAAAGTGAAAATGATGCCGACGAGGCAGGTTATATCGGTTCTGTAAATACGGTAAGGAAAGGGAAGTGAAGAGACGACAGGAGGAGGAAAAGCAGAGGGAGGATTGGGAAGAAAAGAGACGGCCAGCAGAAAGCTAAAGACAGGAGATCGTCATCTATGAAATTAGGGAAATTCAGAAGCGACTAGAAAAGAAGGAAAGCGACAGGACGAAGTCTTGACAGAAATTAAGGAAATTCGAAAGAGGACAGATGAGTTTGTCGTACACGTAAATCACTTTAGAAATGGACTTAACGGTGTCAAGGCAGAGGTTGAAGATATTAGGAGAACGTCAGATGAGTTGCGAGAAGTAGCGATAGAGTCCAAACGTGACGCTAGGACAACCAGATTAGTAACACGTGATGTGCGAAAAAATACCCAATTTCGCTAGATAAGGCAGCACTGGCAAAGGTTGAAGTGAGTGCAACCCAGGAAAATAATTCTGGACAGGGATAGACTGTAGCTGAAAAGACACAGGAACAAGTGTTAGAAATACAACACAAGCAAACACGTCTCCCTACCCAGGAGAATGAGCTGGCGGATGAGTTGAGAGAAATGTGGGAACGGATCGGTCATGTAGAAATTCAGCCAGCATGTCGACGTAAATTTGTTAGTCTCTAGAAATGTCAAAGCCAAAATTTTGCAACCCAACTTTGAGCCGCATCCCCAGCTCAGGCCAGTAAACGACGGGAGCGCAAGCTTAACAGGGTTCGACGCTCGGTCGAGCGCGCGCAGTCAGTGGAGCGTTGTGCACAAAATGTGGAGCCGGATCACCATTGCTAGTGACTCAGCCGTATGAAAAAATTACTAAATGACTCTGATGACACGAGAAGCGGGTACAACAGCATTCAGGGATCGGTCGGCCATGAAATGTTGGAAACACACCCGCCAGAACTTAGAGAAAGTCCAGGGGAGGAAAATTGTGAATATTTCAACTTACGCATATTCTCTCAATCCAAAATTTTCAGGTTTATAAAGAGAATCACAGTGCATTACACCTCACGTCAAGGATTGCTCAGCACGATAGGGTACTACCCAAGTCACAGCCACTAGTACACAAACTGCAATTTCCTTATGGATACCTGGAATGTTCATTAGCAGACTACATGCGCAGCGTTGCAACAAGCTGCCGCAGTTACAGCGGATTCAGAGACGCTTTCCTAAATACTTTGTCGTTACAGGACACACAAGAATGGATTAACCCTTTCGTGAGCCGTGGGTAACATGCTTCCCACTACAATGAACTGGCTCCTAGTCCCGTGGGATACACAGTACCCACATCTGTACGGTGCTACCACCTAGTGAACAGTATAGAGTACAAAATCCAATCGGAAGTTCCCGTAGTTTTTGCTGTACCTTCGCGCAGAGGCGTTGTATAGCTGAGTGTTGCTCTGTAGATGAGCCTTTCGGTGCTGTTTGCGTGACATTTTGTGATTTTTTCCTCAAAGCTATAGTATAAGGTAAATTCCTTTGATTTACCCAAATTTATGAAGGAAAACGTAAAATTGGAGCGAGGAAAATTCCAGTTTGAAACAAAAGGAGGCATTTCTGCAGTAAAATGGATGGATAAGCGTCCAGTCACTCTCCTGTCCTCAATTCATAACCCATGAGAAACAGTCACAGTAAAAAGGAAAAACAAGGTTGGTACTAGTACAGAGATTTCTTGTCCTGATATTGTGGCAGAATACAACAAAATAAGGGGTGGTAACGATAAGTTTGATCAATTATGAGAAAGGTATGCTATTGGCAGACGTTCTGTAAAATGGTGGCACAGAATATTTTATTTCCTGGTGGACGTTGCTGCTGTGAACAGTTTTATCCTGTGGAAAATAAGTAAAAGAGAAAGTGGACAGCATGATCAGCTCACATACAGGATCCATCTAGCCAGACAATTGATCGCTGGCTTCTCATCCCAAAAAAGGCGTGGATAAAAACCTGTCTTTCTGGTAAAAAGGGGTAAAGTATCTGAAGATTTTCGTCATATGGCTGTAGGGGAACATCAACCCATTTTAGGAGAGTCCTTCCTACTGAACGTGCCGTCATTGTAGTACCAAAGCTGAGGAAAAGAGAACTCGCTGTGTTTGTACATATTGTCAAATACCACTTTGCATAGACCCTTGTTTCAGAAATTTTCATGGCAAGTAATTGTGAACAATCATTGTAACAGGAGAAGTAAATTTATCAAATAAATATGACATATATTGAAAAAGTTGTTTTTGTCATTTAACTCCAAGGAAGGGCAGTGGGAAGAATACTTCCCACCTTGTTGTGTGACCTCACTTTCACAGTTGGAGCAAATTTGATATTCTGTATAATAAATGTACCTATCTGTTAACTACTATTTGCTCTCCATTTATTAAAAAAACTGCTCAATAATTTTGCCCACGAAAGGGTTAACTAGGAGATTACGTTGGGAAAAGATTACGAAGCATCGGGTTGCCGCAGTCGGGTAAAGTTTTCAAGACGCTTATCAACCCGAACCGTTACTTGCACCAACCGTACAGCAATAAGGAGATTTTGAGGCTCCAGCAACTGCTCATAGGCAAATGAAAAGACACAACAGGGGCATTCAAAAGCGCTCTACGAAAGTTAGACTTTGTCAAGGAAGCACAAAACTTGAGAGACTGAAATTACCGAGATTCGAAAGTGCATCAGTTGGAAATAGTGACAGGCAAAACACAAATGGAAACAGGGCGAATAGAAACCAGTATCAAGGCCAAAGAATTAATAATGAACCTCAGTGGAACGATAGAAGCAGACGGTGGACGCGTGGTGGTAATTTTCAAGAAAACAGAAATAACAACAGAAAGGAAACGTAAACTTCTAACTTCATGCAGCCAGTCTGGTACTCAGGGCAAACAAGGCATGATATTGGTATTGGTAGGCGAAGTCCACAATATGATCATCAGAATGACGTAGTGGAAATCAGATTAGCAGATAAGGTCTACTTATGTGACATCTGATCAATGCGTTGGGCATTTATAGTTTTCTGTCCAGCATTTGCGCTTTGATAATTTACCGCAAATTTAAAACTTGCTGGTATCTTCTCATGTCATACAGAAGAAATTAATTTCTTGGATAGGATTATGCCGATTTCTTGGCGGAAGCGTCTTCGATTTTGTCATAAAACTGGTTGATTAAATACTTCAACATTGCTGTATTAGTAGCTCGATATGTCACAGCAAAGGTATATGTTGGAACAAAGTGAAAATTGAATTTTTGGTTCAGAAACAATTGTACAAGTCTTAGCATGTCTTGGAGACACTATAGTTCTTAGAATTCATCTTGGAATCGTTCGTTGGTGGGTTATTTGGAAGAGGGGACCAAACAGTGAGGTCATGGCTCGCATCGGATTAGGGAAGTCGGCCGTGGCCATTCAAAGGAAATGTCCCGGCATTTGCCTGAAGAGATTTAGGGAAATCACAAAAAAACCTAAATCAGGATGGCCGGACCCGGTTTTGAAACGTCGTCCTCCCGAATGTGAGTCCAGCGTGCTACCTACTGCACCTGCACGAGTTCGCTAGGTCACCTTGGAATGTACCAGTGGTTTTGTTTCTTCTTCTGATATAGGGTGCACGGACGGTGGGGGGGGAGGGGGGGGCTGGGGGACGTGATGTGTGCACGGTCTGTTTCACAATTCGGAGTGATGAGACGATAGTGGTGCAACGGAAGTTGATTTGTGATCCGATGGTGGATGTTGGCGTGATTTGGATCATGGCACCTATACCGATGGGGGTATCTTGCGATATGGACATGGGTTGTCCACTACAGAGGCGTATTGACTTTCGAGTATAGTTTTTTTTCTGGCTGTGGTTCGAGTAGTGTTCTCGCCAGTGGAGTGATTGATGTGTTGTCGTTGGTCGTTTTCGAGTGTGGTTATACTTATGGATAATCGCCTATGGTGCGATATTTTTCGCTGGTGAAAAATTTTCATTTGTGGTTATCGCTTATTGTCTATCGCCTATAGTGCGATGTTCTTTGCCTAGTGGTATTTCGATTGAAGACCACCAGCGACAGGGAAGCATCATCAGCAAAGTTTTGTATTACGTGGCGCCAGAATATGGAGTGTGAGTCACGGTAGTACGTTTTTACATGAATAGGAAGGAAATGGCGAATGAGACCAAACAAAAAAAGGGATGATCATCACAAATTCTTATGCACTACAATTAATAAAAGGACTGGCATATTATTAGCTGCATGTCGTCTTTTGGGAGCTATTGGTCAGCGGAAAGGTAAATTCGTGCCAATGTCTGATCTACCCTGACAGCACACTAAGGAGTGTACAGATGGCGGTCGGCAGTGTTCAACCCAAATTCTGCTGCAGATATCCAGATCAGCGTCACGATCCAACAAGATGACATCAGGACAACTATCAAAATCGTGATTAGTGTAAAGTGGAGAGGGTTAGGGGTAGCTAGACTTGGTATTGGGTAGAACATAATTAGGAGTAACTGATGCATCATGTGAGAGTGCTTAAAAGTATGAATGTGCAGGTTGTGATGGCTTCTCCGTTTGTGGTGCATGAGTGATGTTGGGTAACTGATAAAACACTGATATATGCAACAGCAGTATAGCTTCACAGCTAGAAAATTATTGTTTTACTTATTTCAGATAAGCACATAATTAGTGATGATAGCGTGTCTTTTTTTTAATAAAGGATCCTACATAGTAACGTTGTTGAAACTAAAGAAAGCAGTAAGGTACTTATTTGCATTAATAATTTTGCAAAGTTTCAACCTCAAACAGTTAATACTTTTACTATGATTTTCTGTGTACGTATTTTTGTAAAGATTCATGTTGAAAACAAAGCTCTAAAATCTGTGCTAAGGACTGTGCAGAGGACTACAGTGTTCCAAACAGCGAGCGGGATGTGAAGCTTCGTTCGACGTTGCTGGGCGTGGGGTAGTCGCCACATATTGCAATGCTGCTGCTGGGGCTGACTCGTGATGTAGTGCGACCTCGAGTGCAGCTGCTGTCGTGACATCACAGCTGGGCGACCACACCAGGAAAGCCATCAGCTTATGTGACATCACCACATGGCCACATAGGCAGCTGTCGCCCCCCCCTTCCCCCTGAGGCGACAGGGCGGGCAGCTGACTGATGTGGATTACTCCGGGGCAGCTCAAGGGCGATAGAGGCGAGAACAGAGTCCCACTCAGGTCTTTCACTCATGCCAACAGAGAGTGAAAGCAACAACAGGGGTTCCTCGCCTGCAATCAATAGGTAATGGGAGCTCGTCCCCGATGTCGCGCAACCAACCGAGGCAACCGCTGTTCGACGTAATCTTGAGGGACTGCACTTGAATGTAATGCTGGTGCCGACGAGAAAGAAAGGATTAGAGGGCATCGGACCAAGTGGCTGACGTCTGTAGACACTTGCCACGACACTGACAACTGCTGCTTGAGGATGTCTTTAACGAGAGTGACAGTTGGTCAACTAGTGCCACATCTGTGGTCTGTTAATCGCCCAGATGCTTACCTGTTGCTACCATAGGCAGGAGACAGGTCCTGACAGAGAAACCGTAGCCACCACTGATGCTATTAATGGGGGTAGGACGTCAAACGGGCCGACTTGGAGCAGGAAAGGCACCACAGGACATTTTAATTGGTTCAAAATGGCTCTGAGCAATATGGGACTTATCATCTGAGGTCATCAGTCCCATGGAACTTAGAACTACTTAAACCTAACTAACCTAAGGACATCACACACATCCATGCCCAAGGCAGGATTCCAACCTGCGACCGTAGCTGTTGCGCGGTTCCGGACTGAAGCGCCCAGAACCGCTCCGCCGCCAGCGACCGGCGCACATTTTAATTTCCACTGTCTATACTTTTTCAAGTAAATTCATAAAACTTTGTGAGCATGACCAGGAAGGATTCAGGATTCACATTCGTAGCAGCGGAAGTTCAAAAACATAACTAAATAATTTTTTTTTCATGTGAAATTTCATCATTTCTAACTTAATATTGGCTGCATTTGTTGCTATAGGTACACTTTTCTTCATAAGTGAGAGAGACTGTTCGATGAATTTTGCACAGCATTCAAAGCATACTTACAGGTGTCTGAAACTCTAATTTATGAAAAAACGAATGAGCTGTTACGTTTTAAACTTTATGTTTAGAAAAAAATCAAATTTTGTAGTTAATTATCTCAATTTTTATCACAGTTTTTAATAGATTTGGAAAATTCTAGAGTTTCATACACCGGTAAGTATGGTTTATATGCTGTGCAAAATTCATCAAAGAACCTCTCCTACGTGTGATGATAAATGTACCGATAGCAACAAATGCAGCCAACAGTGAGTGAAAAAATGATGAAATTTCATATCTAAAAAAAAAATTGTTTAGTTATGTCTTTGCGCTTCCACTGCTATGAGTGTGAATCCTGAATCGTTCCAGGTCATGCTGACAAAGTTCTATGAATTTATTTGTAAAAGTATAGACAGTAGAAAATAAAATGTCCTGTGGTGCCTCTCCTGCTCCAAGTCGGCCCGATTGACGTCTGACCCCTCTTAAGGAAAGAGTAACACTTCTCTTAGGAACAACTCACCTCCTACACCTGCCACGTCCAAGCTCTTACACATCATGAGTGTAGCGCTGTTGTAGTTGTATGACTAAGGTAAAGTTAATTTTTGAACTCCCTAAAGATCCTTGAGAAGCGAGCAGTAAGAGACTTAAAATAAATTTGTATTTTTTTCCTTTTCTTTTAATTCTTGTTTTTATGGGCCTTGTTTATTGATTTTATTACGTAAAATCTAATTTCTTTACTTTTCCTCGTTTCTATATTTTTTATTATGGTCAATACCATTTTTAGATGTCTACTGGAGTACAATGTCACTCTCATATTAAATCTAAAACTGACAAAAGACTACACACGAAAAATACAATAATATTCAAATCACTTTTGGAAATTGTCTCGTGTTTTCTTTGTTTTTGTCATTTGTGTAAAGTCTCCCTATGTTTCACATCTCATTGAAATGTAGTTTATTTTGTGTTAACACCATTTACTGCATTGCACTAAAGGAAATAGGTTTGTTTAGGGCTTGGATAGACTTTGTCATGTTATTGTTACTTTGGAAGATTGAAACACTGTGAAGGTTTGGGCAGGGTAAATAAATTTCTGAGGAAGATAACGCTCAATACTCACCGATATTCTGGGGTTGTTAGAGAAACAAATCACCTGTGAAGTCAGCTTTGGTGTAGGTGGGTTAGTTAATTGTCGGTTGACGTTTTAACTGTTCAGCCATTGTATTTATGGTTCGTGGTGTATGTTAAAGACCTGAGGGTAAGCAGGAAGAATTCTGACTCTCAGAAAATACAAAATCTTTTGCAATCATGCAGCAGTGAGTGTGTGTATGATCCCTGGCTAAATGAGGGTTGTTAAATGATATTCACAGCTCCCATTCTTAGGTGAACCATAGTTTTTGCTATACTTCATCATAGCTGACTCCATTTCAATAGAGTTGGGCTTCAGGGTGGATTCATGTAAACAAAGTCAGATTGCATTGTAAAAGGTATTAATTCAGAGGATAATTTGTATAGCATCCACTCCAATGTATGCTTTGCCAACCGAAACACCATTCCTTTTCTGATTTGTTATTGTCCTTTTTTGTATAAACTTAAATACCCCACTGTTATCAGTCATACTCGTTCAACTATTCACTGATTTATTTTATTCTGGTGTTACATGAATACGCCAGCTATTTAAGGTTCAGTCTTTTAGTACATTAATTAATTTGATTATTGATTTGAGTTCTAAAACAGACCATAGTCATAGGCAATAATAGTGCCAATGTTAAGGTTGTAGCTTACGATTTGGAAGTTATTGAGGAGAGAATGCTTGTATTTATGTGAAAATAATAATATTTAGTATCGCGCAGACAAATATTTATAATTAAAGCAAGCGGCGGCTTGCAGCTGTCGTACACATGACACGCAGAACCAGTGATGTACGTTGTTCCAAAGACGTACAAACAAGCTACAATGCATATGGTCACAATATTTTGGCTCATCAGTGTATAATGAAGTGTGTTTGTTGTCATGAAATCGTTAAATGTAGCTTTTCTTTTATATTTGTTGTACATATTTGAAGGTAGCTAACGCCGTAACAAGAAACAGTATGAAGTGTACAAGCGATCAACAACTGAAAAGAATTATAGCAAAATATGATGAAAGAAGTCATACCAAGGCCTCTCCAACGCCAGAGAGCGTCGTGCGACTCTCCTAGCTGGGTACACACGCACACGCCGGCCGTCACACGTCAAACAACAGTCCCCTCCCTCGCAGCTCTGTTAATGGCCCAAGATTTGTATTACAGGCTTTTAGCAGGCGCCGGGACAGATGTTTTACTGCCGCGGTGTGACGGTGGGGAGGGGGGGAGGGGATGGAGGGGAAGAGTTCGCACTTATTGGTGCTGTTTACCAGCCCAGGGCCTCTCTTAGGAACCTGCACGCCTGTTTAGGAAGTGCATCTGCACGGCGCGCCCTCCTAAACCTGATTTCTGGCGTTAAAAGGAAATTCGCATAATCAACAACCTTTCAGGCTTGCCTGTAAGTAAATTACGTACCAGAGATTCTTTGCACTGTCGAGTAGGGTTTCGCTGCATTCCTACCAAAGGAACTGACCTAGCAGGATACAGTCTTGGAAAATATATTTATTTATCGGTGACTCGTAGTTATCTTCTAGATATCAGTCTAACGCAGGATAGTGACGATTTTTTATTCAAAATAGACTGACATTGTTTCCTCTAGACGTTGCTTTCTCAGAGGTGTTCTCGTTGAGCTAGAAGTGAGGAACCACATACCAAAGAATAATAACAAACCCATGGTCACTTGAGGGGTTTAATTCGGCAATTAGATGTTCCCGAGCTGCCATTTTGCTATGCCCTGACCACTGTTAAGAGCGGCTGCATGCAGAGTTCTGTCAATGCTTCTAGATATACTCAGCGTGTAAGGCATTATTTGAATTTTGTTACATTCTATTATGTCTTAGGAAGTGTTATTAATATTAAATCAGTCAATTACAAGACAAGAGATTACGATAGACATAGTAATTTTTTATTGGTACTTGCTGACGAAACAGGCATTATCCTGTAAATCATTTTGCCAATTTTCTATTAGAAACGAAAATGTTCCTAGCAAAGTATCGAAGAAACTTCATTTCCATGTCATCGCTAAAGCACCTTTTGAAATTATGAAATGGTAGTACAAACAAATATGCATAATGTAAAAATGTTTAAGTACAGTAAACAAATTAAGAAACAAGAGCCCGTTCGTTTTCTGTACTCAGGCCACAGCTGCTTCACGTGCCTACAATGTGATTTTGCTAACGTCTCTGCTGCAACGTCTCTCCCTAGCTCTTTACACAGCAATCGTTTTCGCCCACAGCCGTTCGCGCTTCACGGCTGAAAGCTATCCAAAGCACTGCCATATGTCATGGTCTCTTAATTTGATTCCACTGTAGGATTGTCTTATTAGTAAAGAAGAAATGTATGGACACTTTATACTCGATACACCTTTTTTCTGCGTACCTACATGTTTATGACATCATACCTTTTAACCTATCTGTCGCATAATGATACATTTTCGCAGGTACATTTAGCACCACATGCAGATATTGTCAGCAGAATGTGTTGCGAATAGGGTAGCCAGTATAGAAGTGATAATTTTAAACGTCACGCATGATGCGGCAGTTTTTATCGCGTATCAGTTGTTCCTACGTTATATCTCCTGAACTATGTTTAGGGTCGTGACATATTTTTGCAGGTGCTTTTAGCTGCATATATGGATACCGCCTGCGAAATTTATTACGAATACCATAAGTAGCAGAGGGCTAATAAATTTGTAAGTCATTTGATTTAACGTGATTTGATTATTGCTTATTTAGAGAGCCGCTGCCTTATTTTTTATAACAGGTCGTTAATTTTAGAGCTTTTCATGTAGATTACAAAACACATACCATACTGCAAACAGAAATTATTGTTGTTAGCAATTAGAATGAAAATAATAATAAATTAAAAATACATTAGTAACGGAAAGGAAAAAAATTCAAATTTTAAGAAGATATGATGATAAATGATTGGAAAGACTTGGATAGAGAGACAGAGAATGAGAGAAATGTTAATCTATGTGAGCCAGCCTGTTCGGAAAGCCTCAGAACTACTTCGAGCCTTGCAGTTCCGGTTAGCCACAGTTTAGTCTACGGCCTAGTATTTCTAAATACTATTTACAAAAATACTACTACTGTTACGCACATTTTGGAAAGCGTGGTTGTGTGTCAGTGTAAAATATGTTATTTCTCACTGTGTGACGCAGAGTTTAAGTCGGCGTGACATGTTGTTCCCTCAGGTTCGGCTGACGATACGCGGCGCGTTGACGTAGCGCAAGCCGGCTCCCAGCATGCACCGTGGGAAGCCGAAGATTCTTCCACGCTGGTGTTATCGATCACAATTCAAAACTTTTATAGTTCCGACTGTCTAATTCACACCTGATTTCTCCTTCAAATATCACGCACCATGATGAATATCACTTTCGGAACTTGTGAGATCAAACACCATTGCCGGCCGGGGTGGCCGAGCGGTTCTAGGCGCGTCAGTCTGGAACCACGCGACCCCTACGGTCGCAGGTTCGAATCCTGCCTGGGGCATGGATGTGTGTGATGATCTTAGGTTGGTTAGGTTTAAGTAGTTCTGAGTTCTAGGGGACTGATGACCTCAGATGTTAAGTCCCATAGTGCTCAGAGCCATTTGAACCATTTTTTCAAACACCATTTCTACCACGTGAAAACTACGTTCCATCACGGAGTCGACATCGAGCTACAATCGAGCCGGCAGCCATCTTGGCTGCGTCATACATGAGGCGGCAGTTTTTGACTCATCTTACTGTTTATGACGCCATATCTCCTGGTTCTTACCCCCCGCTCCCAAAGCCTTTGTTGCCTGACGGTAAGGGAGATGAGTACTAAGTTCTGTTGAAATTGGTAATGTGGTATAGGTGGATAGGTGGTTCACGGACGCGCGCACCCACACACGCACATCATTTTTTTTTTATAACACATGTGGCCGAGCGAGGTGGCGCAGTGGTTGGCTCACTAGACTCGCATTCGGAAGGACGACGGTTCAAATCCGCGTCCAAGGATCCTGATTTCGGTTTTCCGTGATTTCCCTAAATCGCTCCAAGCAAATTCCTTCTCCATACTTGACACAATCTCAACTTGTGCTCCGTCTCTAATGACTTCCACCTCGACGGGGCCTTAAACCCAATCTGCTTTCCCTTATAACAAGTATGATTTTCTCCCGTTCGAGGACGTTCATTGACGCTCTACTGGTTCCAAACTGGTGGTGGAAAGAATTTTCATCGGTACTAATTTGCTAGCGCGATAAGCAGTGGTGGTAGCAAACTATTCCTGATAACTCGGCTATTTCTAGACTGTGTACCAGTCTCTTGAATTAAATTCCCGAGCTCACCGCACTGTCACAGGTAGTGAGAACATGTGACACTGTTGATGGATACTTGTTTGTGAGAGGCGGACGTGCAACTCGGCGATTCCTGCTTGACAGGAGTAGGCTACCTGCAGGAACCGGGGTTGTATCTTCCCATTCCGTTCGCCTGTAGCAACACAAACGCAACACTTCAGTCTACACGAATGCGTAACAATACGCAAATACATAGTTGACACTTCGTAAAGGGACGGAGGAAGGTAACGACAAACGATCTCCACGAGAACCTTGCCCAGGATTTTAATGTGAGTTTTCTGAATTTAGCCATAAACTGTATTTCAATATTATAAGACTCACATAGTCTCTGTATCCTCTAAGAATCTGTAAGCGAAAATTCGGGAACATTCTGTAAACAGTATTTCTACCATATTAGTGATTACACCGTACTGAATAATCAGTCGTTCAGTCCCCGAAGGCTTCTTTCAGGTATGGTAAGACTTGGGATCATGTCTTTAACTGTAGCATCTGACAATTTCGTACGTCTACGTCGACATCAACATGACTTCTTTACAATTCACACTTAACTGCCGGACAGAGCGTTCTTTGAACCACCTTCTTACTGTTTCTCAACCGTTTCATCTGTAACAGAGCGTGGGAAAATGAACATTTAAATATTTCTGTGCGAACTCTGCTTCTCTTATTTTATTAAGTTGGCCATTCCCCCCAATGTAGTTTGGTACCTTCTTATTCAGAAGAAGAAGTTGGTGACAAAAATTTTTTTAAAAGATCTCATCGCAGCGAAACACGCCTTTGTTTTAATGTCTGCCACCCTAGTCCTCTAATGAAATCCATGATACTCTCGCCCATATTTCGCGATAATACAGTCTGTTCTGCCCCTCGTTGGAGTTCTACGATGTCCTCCGTCAGTCCTATTTGATAAGGATCCCATACAGCACAGCAGTAGTATAGCACAGGACGAACAAGCGTAGTGTATGCAGCCACTAGTAGACCGCTTGCGTCCTCTGTCAATAGAGCATAGTCGTTGATTTGCCTTCCCTACATCATTATCTATGTGCTCGCTCCAAATTAAGTAATTCCACTTAGTAATTCATAGGTATTTAGTTGAATTGTTAGACTTAAAATTTTCATAATTTTTCATGTAACTTATATCGTAAGACGTGAAATTATTCGTTTTTAGACACTACGCCTTGACTTCAAAAGGAGTGCCGTGGCACAGTGATTACGAAGTTTCTTGAACGGAACAAAACTATTGATAATTTTCTACGGATGAGGAATTTACTCCTGTGCTTTCAAACGCGGGAAGCAGTGAGTTGGGACCAAAATCTTGATACCTTCAATGGCCCGTTCACACTTCAAAACCTGTACATCGGTTTTTCTTGCTTTACACGTTTTTAGCAATCGGGTGCATTCTTTATCTCACGCCTCTTTCAATTCTTCATCCGTAGAAAACGTATTTTTAAGTAGCAGATGAGGTGGTAGCGCAAGAACTATGTTTCAATTGTCCTATCAAACAACTGCCTCGCTACAGATGTAGCTCCCTCACAAATGTCGATTGAACAATTATATAGCAGTTTCAGTGGAGCGAAATACGTCTCAGCTACGAGGCGTTGCTGACGAAGTATCAAGCAACCGATGCCATGGATTTTGTGAATGCTCAGTCTTTATGTGGGAGTCCTACAAAGTTCGAAACCTCAGAAAACGAACCGCCCACATACATTAACCTGTATTTTACATTATCCATCACCGAAGAGAAGGTGGGACTATGGATTAGGTTAAACTTGTAGAAATAAGAAATACCAACAGCCCTGCATTTTATAAAATAAATTAATTACACGACCAGTTTGGTCGCTATATCCGTGTCATCTTCTGGCCCCTGTACATCAGAAATCAGAAGACATATAATGTAGAAATAAAAGGTATTGTTTCGATACTGACAGATATTGTTAAAACAAAATACTTGTAATACACCGAGAAAACGAGAGAGGTAAAAATCACATAAGGGTATGAACAAATGTAAGATACGTCATAATTTCTAATACTGAGTAAAAGTGTAGATGATTTTTTTTGTACAACATTATGCCCTGAAAAGAGAATACTGAAATTACACCAACGAGGGATATATATATATATATATATATATATATATATATATATATATATATATATATATATATATAATATGTGTGTGTGTGTGTGTGTGTGTGTGTGTGCGTGTGTGTGCACAAACAACCTGCCACACAGTATACGGTGACGGTAATTACTGTATATCTTATACCTTGTTATATGTCTGATGCGACATTTACCTCTCTCTCGCTATCAAACCAATAGCTTTTATTCGTACATACAGTATGTACATAACTATAGTTATGCACGTGCTTCAGTGTTTTCAAATAACTGTTTTAAGGTATTTTATTTTACGATTACATCATCAACATTTGTGCATTACTTTTTATGTGTTACATGTCTTATGATTTACGACGTACAGAGGCCCTAAAATAATACTCATGTAGTCCTGAATCAAATCTACATCTACATCTACTGGATACTTTGTAAATCACATTTAAGTCCCTGGCAGAGGTTTCATCGAACCACCTTCAGAATTCTCTATTATTCCAATCTCGTACAGCACGCGGAAAGAACGAACTCCTATACCTTTCCGTACGAGCTCTGATTTCCATTATTTTATCGTGGTGATCGTTTCTCCCTATGTAGGTCGGTGTCAAGAAAATATTTGCTCATTCGGATGAGAAAGTTGGTGATTGGAATTTCGTGAGAAGATGCCGTCGCAATGAAACATGCCTTCCTTTTAATGTTGTCCAGCCCAAATCCTGTATCATTTCAGTGACACTCTCTCCCATATTTTCCAATAATACAAAACGTGCTGCCCTTCTTTGAGCTTTTTCGATGTACTCCGTCAGTCCTATCTGGTAAGAATCTCACACCCGGCAGCAGTATTCTAAAGGAGGACGACAAGCTTCGTTTAGGCAGTCTCCTTAGTAGATGTGTCACATTTTCTAAGTGTCCTGCTAATAAAACGCAGTCTTTGGTTAGTGTTCCTCACAATATTTTCTGTGTGTTCCTTCCAGTTTAAGTTGTTCATATTTGTAATTCCTAGGTATTTAGTTGAATTTACGGCCTTTAGATTTGACTGACTTATCGTGTAACCTAAGTTTAACGAATTCCTTTTAGCACTCATGTGGATGACTTCACATTTTTCGTTACTTAGGGTCACCTGCCAATTTTCGCACCTTTCAGATATCTTTTCTAAATCGTTTTGCAATTTGTTGTAATCTTCTGATGACTTTATTAGTCGATAAACGACAGCGTCATTTGCAAACAACCTAAGACGGCTACTCAGATTGACTCCCAGATCGTTTACGTTTATAAGGAGCAGCAAAGGGCGTATAACACTCCCCTTGGTGAACGCCAGAAGTCACTACTGCTTTACTCGAAGACTTTCCGTCAATTAGTATGAACTGTGACCTCTCTGACAGGTAGTCATAAATCCAGTCACATAACTGAGACGATATTCCATAATCATGCAATTTCACTACAAGCCACTTGTGGGGTACATTGTCAAAAGTCTTCCGGAAATCCAGAAATACGGAAGCGATCTGAAATCCCTTGTCAATAGCACTCAGCACCTCATACGAATAAAGAGCTAGATGTGTTTCACAAGAAAGATGTTTTCTAACCCCATACTGACTGTGTGTCTAAAGACCGTTTTCTTTGAGGTAACACATTATGTTCGAATACAATATATGTTCCGGAATCCTGCTGCATATTCGCGTTAACGATATGGGCCTGTAATTAAGTGGATTACTACTTCTACCTTGAATATTGGTGTGACCTGTGCAACTTTCCAGTATTTGGCTACGGATTTAATGCATTTTTTTAAAAGTACGACTGTTGGTGTTCCTTATTTCTGCAATTTTTACCTGTATCTTTCCACTAACTATTATTACTTAGTATCAGATAATATCGTGATCGTTACATTACGTCATTCTTTCCCGTAAGCGGGAAGTAGTTTATTTATTTATTGTTCCGTAGGACCAAATTAAGGAGAAGTCTCCATGGTCATGGAACGAGTCAATACATGAAATTATAACACGATAGTAGAAACAGATAAAATGAAATATAAAAAACATATTCAGGCGACATGTCGTAAGTTTAAATAAAGAAAATCAACAATGTAACACTGGAATTTGCTTAATTTTTTAGCTCTTCCAGGAGCTCCTCGACAGAGTAGAAGGAGTGCGCCATGAGGAAACTCTTCAGTTTAGACTTAAAAGAGTTTGGGCTACTGCTAAGATTTTTGAGTTCTTGTGGTAGCTTATTGAAAATGGATGCAGCAGAATACTGCACTCCTTTCTGCACAAGAGTCAAGGAAGTGCATTCCACATGCAGATGATTAGTATTAACTGAGTGAAAGCTGCTAACTTTTGGGAAGAAGCTAATATTGCTAACAACAAACGACATTAAAGAAACTATATACTGAACTTACACCACATATAACTCGACCAGCCCGTTTTAGAGCCAAAAATACCCTTTTTGAATCAGAAGAAATACCCCAAAAAATAATACCATACGAGTTAAGCGTATGAAAATATGCGAAGTAGACTACTTTTGGTGTTGAACTATATCTTATTTCAGATACTGTTCTAATGGTAAATAAAGCAGCACTTAGTTTTTTGAACAAGATCCTGAACATGGGTTTTCCACAACAGCTAACTATCTGTCCGAATGCCTAGGAACTTGAACTATTCCGTCTCGCTTATAATATGCCCATTCTGTCTGATCAAAATATCGGTTCTTGTTGAATTGTGAGTTAGAAACTGTAAAAACTGAGTCTTACTGTGATTTAGCATCAAATTATTTTCCACAAGCCATGAACTTATTTCATGAACTACAGTATTTGATACTGTTTCAATATTACACACAAGATCCTTCACTACCAAGCTGGTGTCATCAGCAAACAGAAATATTTTTGAATCACCTCTAATATTAGAAGGCATATCATTTATATAAATAAGAAACAGCTGTGGCCCCAGCACCGATCCTTGGGGAACGCCCCACTTAACAGTGCCCCATTGGGACTGAACATCACTACCACTCTCAATATTGCGGAGAATTACCTTCTGCTTTCCGTTCCTAAAGTAAGAGGCGAATCAATTGTAAGCTACTCCCCTTACTCCATAATGGTCCAACTTCTGATGTACTATTTTGTGGTCAACACAGTCAAAAGCCCTCGTTAAACCAAAGAAAACACCTAGCGTTCGCAACCTTTTATTTAATCCGTCCAAAACCTCACCGAGAAAAGAGAATATAGCATTTTCAGTTGTTAAACCATTTCTAAAACCAAATTGTACATTAGACAGCAAATTACGTGAATTTAAATGCTCCAGTAACCTTGTATATACAACCTTCTCGATAACTTTAGAAAACACCGATGGCATAGAAATAGGTCTAAATTGTCAACATTATCCCTGTCTCCCTTTTTATAAAGGGGCTTCACTACCGAGTACTTTAATCGGTCAGGAAACCGACCACTCCTAAAGGAAAAGTTACAGATATATCTAAGTACTGGGGTAACATACATAGAACAATACTTCAGTATTCTGCTAGATACCCCGTCATATCCATGAGAGTTCTTGGTCTTTAGTAATTTAATTACTAATTCAATCTCCCTTTTGTCAGTATCATGAAGGAGCATTTCAGGTAACAGTCTCGAAACACTTTTTTCTAAGAGCGCTATATGATTGCCTGTTGGGACAAGGTTCCTATTCCGTTCACCTGCTATATTCAGAAAGTGATTATTAAATACCGTACATATATGCGACTTATCAGTAACACGGACATTTCCACTATGCACTGATTCTATATCCTCGACCTGTCTCTGCAGACCAGCCACTTCCTTTACGACTGACCATATGGTTTTAATTTTATCCTGAGACTTAGCTATTCTATCTGCATACCACATACTTTTTGCCTTCCTAATAACATTTTTAAGCGCCTTACAATACTGCTTGTAATGGGCTGCTGCATTTAGATTTTGCCTGTTTCTAACGTTTTGATATAATTGCCACTTTGTTCTACAAGATATTCTTATCCCTCTAGTCAGCCACCCAGGGTGCCTCTTTGTGATAGTACCCTGTTTTCAACGTTCTAACGGAAAGCAACTTTCAAAGAGCACGAGAAAAGTCTTGAGAAAAGCATTATATTTATCATCTACTCTATCAGCGCTATAAACATCTTGCCACTCTTGTTCCTTGATAAGGTTCACAAAGGTCTCTACAGCAACTGGATCAGCTTTCATAAACAGTTGATAACTATATTTAACATCTGTTGCAGCACAAAAATCTTTTAGAGTTAAAATTGGTACATCACGATCTGAAAGGCCATTCACCTTTATGCTAACAGAATGGCCTTCTATTAATGAGGAATGAGCAAAAATGTTGTCTATGGTTGTTCTACTGTTCCCTTGCACTCTCCTTGGAAAGAATCTGGTTTGCATAAGATTATATGAATTAAGGAGGTCTACCAGCATCCTTTTCCTTGCACAATCACTTATACAATTAATGTTGAAGTCACCACATATAACTAACTTTTTGTATTTCCTATAAAGTGAACAAAGAACCTCCTCTAGCTTTAGCAGAAGTGTTGTGAAATCGGAATCTGGGGATCTATAAATAACAACAGTTAGAAGTTTAGCTCCATTAAATTTAACCACATCTGCACAACATTCAGACACCTTTTCAGTGCAGTACTTTGAAACATCAATTGACTCAAATGGGATGCCGTTTGTCACATACATGGCTACTCCCCCACACCGCAAAGAGCTCCTAGAAAAGCTGCCAGCCAACCTGTATCCTGGTAAAGGAAGCCTCTGAATTATCTCCTTATTTAAGAAGTGTTCAGATATACCAATAATTTCAGAGTCAACATCTATAAGCAGTTCACTAACTTTATCTCTAATACCTTGTACATTTTGATGAAATATACTAATTCCCTCATTACTCAGATACCTAAGCTTTGTCAAATGTTGTTCCTTTGTTAGAGGGACTTCCCTTAAGCAGGAATAATTATCAGCTGACTGCAATCTAAAAAAGGTGCAGCTCTAACACCCACTACTGCAGGAATTTTCTCATGAGTGATCCCACCACCCCCACCCATGCAGTCACCTATAAGCTTTGCCAACCTCCCCTTCCCATACCTGTTGAGGTGCAGGCCGTGTCTAGTGAACCCCGTCCTCCTGATAGACTCCAGCGACACCACTGAAATGTGACCCATGCTTTCTGTCATCAGCGCACCCCCAAGTCTCATGTTATTACGCCTGGCGGCTGTATTAAGATGAGGCCGATCGTGACGCTGAAACAGTTCAACGAAATGCACATTCGTATTGCCAGTCTGAGTGGCTATGTTTTCCAGGTCACCATCTATGTCATACTCCCCATCCCTATCAATACTATTACCAGCCCAACCCACAATCACTACCTGATCCTCTTTAGTAAAATCCCTACATAACCCCCCTATGTTAACAGTCACCTGAACCAATCCTGCATTAGGCTTCACAATGCCGGTGACCTGGTACTCACTCCCCAACACTTCCTGCAACTGCTGCCCTACACCTCTGCCATGAGAACTACCTAACAGCAGAACCTTCTTCTTCCTCTTCGACTTTGCAACTGCTGAGGTCTGCTGCATACTTCCTACATCTACAGCTACTAGAGATTCCTCTCCACTAGACTCTGACCGTTGGTCATATCTATTGCAAACACCAAAAGTAAAGCCGGCCGAAGTGGCCGTGCGGTTAAAGGCGCTGCAGTCTGGAGCCGCAAGACCGCTACGGTCGCAGGTTCGAATCCTGCCTCGGGCATGGATGTTTGTGATGTCCTTAGGTTAGTTAGGTTTACCTAGTTCTAAGTTCTAGGGTACTAATGACCTCAGCAGTTGAGTCCCATAGTGCTCAGAGCCATTTGAACCATTTGAACCAATAGTAAAACTATCTGAAAATCTTCTTCTCCTAGCAGATCTGTTTCCAACAGCCAGCTGCCATTCCCCAACCCCCGTCTCCCTCCTCATCCTATCTACCTCCTCCTGTGCGTTTTTCAACTGCACCTGAAGGGCACAGATCTTACGCTCCTGTTCCTCTATCAGCTTACTCTTGCTACATAACCTGCAGTTCCAGGAGAAGATCTCACCAGAATGCCCACTGGCTTCCCCGCAGCATTTTCCCCAGTGAAAATACTTCGAACAAGTCTCACACCGCAATCCACTACCCACGAACCTATGGCAAAGCCCACACTTCTGACTCATGGTAAAATTTTACACTTATTGAAACAAGAAAACTACTTTATCTAAGTTCCGCTACTATAACAAGACGATGTTATAAACCTTTCTACAATAATCACAAAATTACTCTACAAGGGAAGTAACTATTATTATTAACAGTAGTAATGAACAACGAATGAGAATATAACAAAAGACTAATAAAAAAAGAGAATCAAACGTCTGATGACACAGTAACGAAACTGAAAATAGTTCCCAAAAGGTTCTTCTGAAATTATTTCACCAGAAAACACCAAGAACACCGGTTGTAGGCTACTAAAGTTCCTAAATAAACCACCATACACACACAATTAATTAGTACTTAACATTCGATGCGCCGCTACAGCTGCAGCTGGTCAGCGCGGCATGTAAACACAGGTGAGAGGTTAAGTTGATCGATACGAAACACAAATATCAGGTCACAACACAAGAAAGGCAGAGGTGAATGAAGAAACCACTACTAAGTCACTTATATAGTAAATATTATCACAAAAACCGCCTATATATGTATCTGAAACCTAAAAATATGTAAAAACTTAGAGAGCGATCTCACACGCAGTCACTCCTAAGATGTGTGTTCATTGTACTCTTGGAACAGAAATTGCTTATATACCTAAAATAGTGACTTTAGAAAAAGTATGAAGACAGTCAACTTTAATTTAAATATTAACGGAGAATTTCCGCAAATTAATAAATTAATAGACTCTTTTCCGTGTTGCATGCTTGCTTCCGTAACTGAGTAGTCTGCATGACTTAATGCAATGCAAGGGTCCCAGGTTAAATTCCAGGTCAGATTGGAGATTTTATCCTTTCAGAGACTTGGTGTAGTGTTGTCCTCATCATTTCATCATCATCAATCCACAGGTCGCTAAACCGGCACAAAATGAAAAGACTTACACCAAGTGTCTGTTCTCCCCAGAAGGGGACTCCTGGCCAATATACACTCCTGGAAATTGAAATAAGAACACCGTGAATTCATTGTCCCAGGAAGGGGAAACTTTATTGACACATTCCTGGGGTCAGATACATCACATGATCACACTGACAGAACCACAGGCACATAGACACAGGCAACAGAGCATGCACAATTTCGGCACTAGTACAGTGTATATCCACCTTTCGCAGCAATGCAGGCTGCTATTCTCCCATGGAGACGATCGTAGAGATGCTGGATGTAGTCCTGTGGAACGGCTTGCCATGCCATTTCCACCTGGCGCCTCAGTTGGACCAGCGTTCGTGCTGAATGTGCAGACCGCGTGAGACGACGCTCCATCCAGTCCCAAACATGCTCAATGGGGGACAGATCCGGAGATCTTGCTGGCCAGGGTAGTTGACTTACACCTTCTAGAGCACGTTGGGTGGCACGGGATACATGCGGACGTGCATTGTCCTGTTGGAACAGCAAGTTCCCTTGGCGGTCTAGGAATGGTACAACGATGGGTTCGATGACGGTTTGGATGTACCGTGCACTATTCAGTGTCCCCTCGACGATCACCAGTGGTGTACGGCCAGTGTAGGAGATCGCTCCCCACACCATGATGCCGGGTGTTGGCCCTGTGTGCCTCGGTCGTATGCAGTCCTGATTGTGGCGCTCACCTGCACGGCGTCAAACACGCATACGACCATCATTGGCACCAAGGCAGAAGCGACTCTCATCGCTGAAGACGACACGTCTCCATTCGTCCCTCCATTCACGCCTGTCGCGACACCACTGGAGGCGGGCTGCACGATGTTGGGGCGTGAGCGGAAGACAGCTTAACGGTGTGCGGGACCGTAGCGCAGTTTCATGGAGATGGTTGCGAATGGTCCTCGCCGATACCCCAGGAGCAACAGTGTCCCTAATTTGCTGGGAAGTGGCGGTGCGGTCCCCTACGGCACTGCGTAGGATCCTACGGTCTTGGCGTGCATCCGTGCGTCGCTGCGGTCCGGTCCCAGGTCGACGGGCACGTGCACCTTCCGCCGACCACTGGCGACAACATCGATGTACTGTGGAGACCTCACGCCCCACGTGTTGAGCAATTCGGCGGTACGTCCACCCGTCCTCCCGCATGCCCACTATACGCCCTCGCTCAAAGTCCGTCAACTGCACATACGGTTCACGTCCACGCTGTCGCTGCATGCTACCAGTGTTAAAGACTGCGATGGAGCTCCGTATGCCACGGCAAACTGGCTGACACTGACGGCGGCGGTGCACAAATGCTGCGCAGCTAGCGCCATTCGACGGCCAACACCGCGGTTCCTGGTGTGTCCGCTGTGCCGTGCGTGTGATCATTGCTTGTACAGCCCTCGCGCAGTGTCCGGAGCAAGTATGGTGGGTCTGACATACCGGTGTCAATGTGTTCTTTTTTCCATTTCCAGGAGTGTACCATTTATGACTAGCACTGGTTCATCACAGTATTGCGAAATTGTTATTCACGGGTTTGGACTGTTCGAGATACATTTGAGAGCAATATTATAAGGTACCGTAAGTCCGATCTAATTCCAGAAAGCCTGTTGACAGTCTATATGAATAATTTTAAGTTCTAGATTGTTTTCTAACTTTCAGCCCCTCTCGTTGTGAGTCCCTGTCAAATGAGCTCTTTCATCTTTTGTATGGGCTCCAGAATCATTATTACATGTATGTTTGGTAGATGATCTACGTCACACCCCTGAGCTCGCATTATAGGTAGTGGTTCTTTTGTTAGCTATCATACTTCCAGCATTGCCGATCATGCTGAAGCTGCCCTGGCGTCTTTATTAGCCACTAAACGCGTAAAACAACTCACAAACGTCTTCGCGTTGAACAGTTTGCGCACATCGTTTTTACGGGGTGGTTGTGCTGCCACTTTGCCCACCGCGCCCGTTTACCCGCCACTAAAGCCGCAGTCTGCCGTCCGCTTGTTTCGCGGGCCTGCCTGCCTCTTCTCAGGGCAGGGGCGAGTTTACGGCTGTCGTAAAGCCATGCTAGGCAGATACGAGGCAGGGGGGAAAAAAAGCTTCCAGTGAATTACATTTACCCCCTAGGGAAATGGAGTGGCAATACACAGGCTACAAGTATCTTCCGTTAAACCACTGAATGTAAGGGAAGCGCAAATGAACAATTTGTTTATCTAAAACTTGTAAGTGGTCGTTAAATACGTAAACAAATAAATAACTATCGCTCCACTGAACGTCCTAAATGAAATTTCAGGAGTATGTAATTATTTCTAAATGTCTTATTGAGTCTGTACATTCAGCAAGGAGAAAAGAAACCGAGGAGCAATTTGGAAAGAGAATTTAAATTCAGCGAGAAGAAATTAAAATTCTGAGGTCTGCCTAAGAAATTCTAATTCCATCACAGACGACAATATACCTGGAATATCAGTTGAATGGAATGGATAATGTCTTGAAAAGTGGCTGTAAGTTTAATACAAAGGGTGATTCCGTGATGATGTTACAAATAATCAGGGATGACGGAGAAAGGTGAATGTATGACTTTGAGGTAAGGGACCCTAGTCCCGAAAGAAAGGTATACGATCATATAATATCCTCTGCTGATAGACTAGTAAAGGCGCACGTTACTTAGTGTTGCAGAAACTGAATCTGCTATGGCTACGGTAGTGTGATAATCAATTTCGTTTACTTACACAAGTTTCACAAGCTGCTACATTTACAATAGTTGTTTAAAACAATGGCAACGTTGCACAAAGTGCTGTCGTACCCGGTCTAACAGTGACGCAGGCAGAGAAAATTCTTGCCGGGAAATCCATAGCAATCTCGACAAACGTCTGGTATACAAGATTTTGCATATGACACAATAGCAAGAAACCAAGTGGCATCAAACCAGATGAACGTGCTGCCTACAAAACAGTATCTCCTTTGCCTATCCACATTTCAGGGATGTCTGATTTTGGTGTTCACAAACCCTCAGTCCGTACTGGGCTTCATCATGCTGCAACCGTGTCCGTTGATTAAGAACAAGTGGAGCAAGTAGCAGTGACCTCTGTCTGTAGGCAGTACCGGTACATGTTTTCCGCTGTCAGACGTATCATGAGTTTCGCTTATAATTCCCTACTCGATAATTTCCACACCAGGGTCGCTTACCTAAAACTGATGCATTTATACTTCCCCATCACAATTGGAAGTTTGTAATCATCGCGAAGTCACCCTGTAAATAGATGATCGAACTAAATCAGGTAGTTCCAAAAGTATTATATTAACTAATGAGGCACTGGATGCAGTAGACGATCTTCCATACTTGACAGAAAAATAACTGATGATGGCGTAAATGGAGATAATATAAAAGAGCGGATAGGCAAAAGTTACTAAAGCGTTTCTGAAGACAAGAAATTTATAAACATCGATTAAAACTTCGAAAGTGCGAAGTCAGTCCAGGAGCTATTGGTCAGAATTGTAGCCTTGCTTGTAGATACTTGTGGTCGATAATCAGTAACGACACGAGGAGATTTCAAGCTTTTGGCATGTGATGCTCCTGAAGAATGCCGTAGATACCTCATTCGGAAGCGTTTTATGGAACCGAGATGAAAAGCATAGTCTGGTGGAAAGAGAGGCCAGGTTTATAGGACACATTCTGAGGCAGCAAAGAATCATCTGCTCTGTAATGTAGGGAAGTGTTGCAGCTGAAAATATTAGACTGAGACAAAGATATAACTACAGTAAGCAGGTGTTATGCCGACATGGAAACGGTTGTGTAGAACAGAACATACTGAAGCCCTCTGCAAAAACAAATTCATCATTTGAATACCGGGTTCTCCGACTACAGCGACTGGGGAAGGTTGTAGCTTTCTGCTGGGTTCCGGGGCATGTCGGCATTGCGGAGAATGAAAGGGCATATCTCGCAGCCAAGGAGGCGTGTCTCGCCCCACAAGTATCTCAGTGTGCTATCCCCTTGCACGCACTCACCTCGCTGTTGAGCTCACGGGTCATGCGTCGGTGTGAGGATGAGTGGCTGGAAGTGACTGACAATAAGCTCCGTATAGTCAAGCCCACAACGCGTGTGTGGTGTACTTCCTTTCAGCCCCATCGACGGGACGAGGTTCTCCTCAATCGGCTTCGGATAGGCCACAGCCCTATGACGCACGGCTTCCTACTCCGGCGAGAGGACCCTCCAATGTGTGGCGTTCAGGTCACTGTGCGCCACGTTTTATTGGATCGTGTTTTATTTTCTGACCAGCGGGTCGCGGCTGACTTGCCAGCGGACCTGCCATCTCTTTTAGGCAACACTCGGACGAATGTGGTTAAAGTTTTAAAGTTCTGTGCCCTGTCAAATGTTTTTACAAAGATTTTAGGGAGAGGATTT
This sequence comes from Schistocerca piceifrons, assembly GCF_021461385.2. NCBI lineage: Eukaryota > Metazoa > Arthropoda > Insecta > Orthoptera > Acrididae > Schistocerca > Schistocerca piceifrons. The sequence continues at coordinate 315,514,714 of NC_060138.1, forward strand.
TAATTTGCTCACTGTGTGACAAGCTCGCCCATATTTTATGTAAGTGGCCAGCCAATAACAATTTCCTGTGACATTCTTGTTGCTATGTTTCCCCTTTCCTTAGGTTTTACTTTCTTATGTAGCATTTTCCTTCTTTTCCTGCTTTCTTTGAGTGTGTGCTTTAGTTTTCTTAGGTCTGTCCACGTTCGTTCCTTTTAATGTGTGTCAGGGCGCTGATGACCTCGATGTTGAGCAGCCATAAGCCCCAACACACCACCACCACCACCGGGTTGAGAAAGACTTTTTTTAGTTTTATTCACGTAGCCCAACACAATTAGTATTACCAAATCCTCTTGCAAGGTTTCGCTTGCTTTAATCATAAATATATATCTGAGCGATGCTAAATATTATTACTTTTACATACAGAAAAGTATGATCTTCTCAGTACCTTTCAAATCATGAGCTCTTCCCTTAATTTTTATTGATGATAGTCAATTTACTCACGGAACTTTTCTTGTCTAAGCCTGTGTTCAATTTCCGAACTCAATTTAAGAACCAAATTAATAAATTTAATAATATTGAACCTTAAATTGCTGGCGCGTCACTGCTGCGTTAACTGGTATTTACATTTAGATTCTAGTTTCCTTTCATACTGATTTCCATCTTGTTTGGTTAGTTGCCAAATGCTTTTTAATTTTTATTTAGCGTGTTTTGGTTGCTGACAAAGTCGAGCTATTAATTGTGTTTTGTAATTGTGTTTCAACACATAGGTCGCCGTAATGGCAAATAGTTATTTGCTGTGTTTCTTTATTCTATTCCTCTTTTAATGCGGCTGACAGTCACAGCTGCTTTTTACAGTTTATTACTAGAGCCCTAGTTATTATAAGTGTTTACCAGTGTGAAAAATTTGATAGGGTGTAAATTGATATTCTAAAATGTCTGCCTGGAACACTAAGACTTATTGTTATTTTTGATTTTTGATGTTATTGTCACATAAACTAACTGAAACTGCATGAATTAATTTGATCACCTTACCACTTACGAATATGTATGTGTGACCAAGATGTATTAGATAGCCGAAATACCCTCAGACTTCAAGAAGAATATAATAATTCCAATCCCAAAGAAAGCAGGTGCTGACAGATGTGAAAATTACCGAAATCTCAGTTTAATAAGTCGCGGATGCAAAATACTAACCCGAATTCTTTACAGACGAATGGAAAAACTGGTAGAAGCCGACCTCGGGGAAGATCAGTTTGTATTCCGTAGATATATTGGAACGCGTGAGGCAATACTGACCCTACGGCTTATCTTAGGAGCTAGATTAAGGAAAGGCAAACCTACGTTTCTAGCATATGTAGACTTAGAGAAAGCTTTTGACAATGTTGACTGGAATACTCTCTTTCAAATTCTAAAGGTGTCAGGGGTAAAATACAGGGAGCGAAGGGCTATTTACAATCTGTACAGAAACAAGATGGAAGTTATAAGGGTCGAGGTACATAAAAGGGAACAGTCGTTGGGAAGGGAGTGAGACAGGGTTGTAGCCTCTCCACAATGTTATTCGACCTGTATATCGAGCAAGCAGTAAAGGAAACAAAAGAAAAATTCGGAGTAGGTATTAAAATCCATGGAGAAGTAATAAAAACTTTGAGGTTCGTTCGATGACATTGTAATTCTGTCAGAGACAGCAGAGGACTTGGAAGAGCAGTTGAACGGAATGGACAGTGTCTTGAAAGGAGGATATAAGGTGAACATCAACAAAAGCAAAACGAAGATAATGGAATGTAGTAGAATTAAGTCGGGTGATGCTGAGGGAATTAGATTAAGAAATGAGACGGTTGAAGTAGCAAAATAACTGATAATGGTCGAAGTAGAGAGTATATAAAATGTAGATTGGCAATGGGAAGGAAAGCGTTCCTGAAGAAGAGAAATTTGTTAACATCGAGTATAGATTTAAGTCTCAGGAAGTCGTTTCTGAAAGTGTTTGTATGGAGTGTAGCCATGTATGGAAGTGAAACATGGACGATAACTAGTTTGGACAAGAACAGAATAGAAGCTTTCGAAATGTGGTGCTACAGAAGAATGCTGAAGATTAGATGGGTAGATCATATAAGTAATGAGGAGGTATTGAATAGGATTGGGGAGAAGAGAAGTTTATGGCACAACTTGACTAGAAGAAGGGATCGGTTGGTAGGACATGTTCTGAGGCATCAAGGGATCACCAATTTAGTACTGGAGGGCAGCGTGGAGGGTAAAAATCGTAGAGGGAGACCAAGAGATGAATATACTCAACAGATTCAGAAGGATGTAGGTTGCAGTAAGTACTGGGAGATGAAGAACCTTGCACAGGATAGAGTAGCATGGAAAGCTGCATCAAACCAGTGTTAGGACTGACGACCACAACAACAACATAAATAATGGTAATAACAACACGAGACACGACAGTAGAAAACGGAAATAACATACCTACTGGCGAAGAGTTCTCGGGCTTCAAGCCGGGTGGCAGTTTGAAGACACCGCCACCCCGCTGGAAGCCCGAGAACTCTTCGCCAGTTGTATACGACGGGAAAGCATACATTCACATTAACATACCTACTAGTAACTAAAGACCATCTCTTAATGTGTTAAGGCCACACGGCTCGATAACAGAGTAGAAGATCGACATAGTGGAGAAACTGGTCTTTAAGGAAGACGAGTGAAGTGCTCAAGTATAAAGAGAAGACGAGTAATAGTAATCTAACTGTTTTTAGGTGAAGATAAGAATTCGGAAAAGTCATTGTGATAGGTAGAGGAACATTAATTGTTTTTATGCCACATTATTACTAGTATCTTGCAACATTTTGTGGCAGATGGATGAAAACCTGTAATCTAAGAGAGAAATCGTTCTCAAAATATTGCTGTATGATGTACACAGAGGATTTGGTCCCAGAAAGGATGATTATTGAATGTCTGCTGTCGAGATAACTGCGTCGAAGGCAGGTAGGGAGCACTATATATCGTGAATACATAATGACGCAAACGTATTCCTTATTTTGGTGACAGTGTCTGTGTTGCAGTGATGATCTTCGTCTACGCCTGTATTACTTTCAATACGACTTGTGACTTAAAACTTGAAATGCAATCTGGCTTTGCCCATTTTCTTTAAGGCTGTTTTTGTAATTTGTTCACAGACAGTAGATCACAGTCATAAGTGTCTCATCTCAAACGATTTTCCTTCATTTGACATAGTGCATTATTCAAACCTCTCCACCCATCCTTCCATGTTACTAACGCTGTTAATAGGAAAAGATGATAGTTTTAGAGTCTTTTAAGGAGTCGTATCGTCCATTGTTGGTCTCATAACGTTCCGAGTTTATCTGAGGTATAAAATCTCATGATACAGTCTCATGATACAATCCTGCCATCAGACAGATAGAATAATTTCAAAATAGGTACTTGGGTTCCATGAGTTAGTTTCCTATGGTGTGCAGCGTGGGTGTCCTTAGAGTCTGTCGGTGATACTACCAGATTAAAGACACCACTCTTTCTCGGAAATTAGCACTCTGAAGGTCATACATTGACCCAAGTGGATCTGCACATGCACAACAGAAGACGTGCATGCGCAAATACGCATACTACAGCATTTCGAGCGGGATTTCTGCTTTTCATTGTTTTACTAATAGACAGAAGACGAGAAATAGGTCATCTCTTGATGACTCTTCTTGGTATTGCGCGAGATATCCTACACATTTGTCAGTGAGTAATTTATTTATAAGTACAGTAATAAAGCAAATAAAAATTGTCTTTTTTATATTACCGTTGAGAAAAGGAGTACATATAATGATGGAATCTTACTGTACAAATAAAATGAAACAATGAATGTATAAGTGTAAGCGTGCTTATTGAGGCATGAAGCAAGGAATGGTGTCTATACGATCCTCTGGATAAGCTACATCATTATAATATTTAGTTCTCAGTGTACGCTTGTCACGTAAATGTGCTTATAATTTTACTTGTCATATGTGTACGTATCACGTTAACTGGTGAAAGCAACACATATGTTTGATTTGATTACATTTGTTTTATTATTCACATAATGTCGGGAAGGACAGTGTTGAGTGCATAGCCACAAGAGTCAGAGCGGTGTTGTTTGCGGTAGCACTATTGTAAAATGACTTCCCTGATTACTGTCACTTGCACGAATTGCGTCATATACGACGGACAGGGCACATCCATTCTGACGATGTTCCTAAATTCCTTTGAATCTTTAGGCGTTAATTCCTTCATTAACATGGAGGATATATCCCTGCCTCACCCCTTCTTCACAGCCAGGGCGGGACCAAAATCCTACTCCCGGCATTACATCGTTTATTCTGGCCTTCTCCTAATGATTAACGCGATCATTGTCATGGCAAATACTGCACTGGTAATTGCGTATTCATGTCTAAAATGCTGTGAAACGTAAACAAAGATGATCATTTGCTTGTTCCAGCAGGACATAGAATGAACACTTCAGTCCCAAATTCTGTAGAGTCATAACGTAATTTCTTTCTGGATACATAAAATAACAATATGTGCTTGATAAATACGAAGCCAGACCTCTCAGAAATTTCAGTAGGGGTGAACAGTGGACTGATAAATATATCAACTTGTTTCACTCAAAGACGTAGCCGACGTAAACAAGCTTGCAGTTCCGAATCTACAGCCTCGGAGCGCTGGTGCAGACTTATACTTAAGGTTTATCGTGTAGTAGGGTTAACGAAAATGTGACAGTTCGTGTCTTGTATGCTTGGGTCACTGGCGCAGACTTGTATACGGTAGGTCTGTCGTCTAATATCGAATTTAGATGAGCTGACGTTTGCCGTGCTGTGCTGATTCTTTCCTAAAGACTTTACAAGTGTTTGTGTTTTACTGGCGTCGTAAAACTCCTGGAGATCAGATTATAATATCGAATTTTAATGTAACTGTGATACATGGAGCCAATTCACTCTCAATGTATGTCACCCTTAACGCAGGGAGCCAAAGTAAATACAAGCAGATGTACCTACGCTTAGTGAGGCTTTTCCCAGCCAACTCATGTTTGTTTATACTTGCCGCGCTTATCATGCACCATCCATGTCATATATGTTTATACATGCCAAGCTTAAAGTCATGTTTGTTCTTACAAAAAAAATGTTCAAATGTGTGTTAAATCTTATGGGACGTAACTACTAAGGTCATCAGTCCCTAAGCTTCCACACTACTTAACCTAAATTATCCTAAGGACGAACACACACACCCATGCCCGAGGGAGGACTCGAAAACCTCCGCCGGGACCAGCCACACAGTCCATGACTGCAGCGCCCTAGACGGCTCGGCTAATCCCGCGCGGCCTGTTCTCACATGCTACGCTAATCACGCATTACGTGTTCCCTCGACAGTTCCTTGTGTCTTTGTGACATTGCATATTCACAACATCACTCCCTGTTATCGTCAGAAACTCCATGTCGTACCAAATAGCACAGGCAGTTCCGTCAGTCACTTCCATCACTCCTGATGCCATCTAGTAGCGCCTTTGGACTGGTCAGGTCAACCTCTCCAGTGTAATCTGTTACCTGTCGTGTCCTGCCTTAAGTGTGTAGGGTACGCATCCCTGGAGCAGCCAGCCCTCCTACGTCTATGTCTAGTACGTGAATACTCAGCAATTTACAATTACGTCAGTTCAACGGAAAAACTGCCAGAGTTGCAAATTTCACTTCTACATACTTCATCACTAGTTTTGGATCCAGACTCATTTCCAAATCATCCTGCAGTACAGAAAAACGAATTTACAATTATGTATAACGCAGCTGATGCCAAATTATTAAGCACATGTCAAAAATACTGAACGTTTCGTTTCAGGATATACTTACCAGAGAGTCAAAAAGGTATTTCCAAAAATATAAGAACCGTATCAAGATAAAAATCATAAACGTACAACGAAGTGTAAATAAACAGTTACGGATTATAGAGGTAACTGGTCTTCTACTCCTCCCGCTGCAGCAAGTACACCTGGGGAAGTGGGCGTCAAATCATGATACAGGAATATCCTTTTTACTTATTACAGTATTCGCCAATCATCAGAAATTAATATGGTAGCAGTATAAGCCAACAATAAAACTAAAACTTATAATTTTTTTAAAATTTGTCCTAAAAACAGTGAAACGTCTCAGATCTCCGAACAGTAATGCACAGCAACGCCACATACGGTGATTATGACGCAGTTGTAGGACATGACAATCATTAAACATGAACCACAACATTAGTATTAAAAGAAAAGAAATGAAGGAGGTAAAAATATCTTTATCATTTACATAATTATATGAACATAATTTTTTTTCATATTCTGCGGGAAAAAACACATATGAAACCGCAAGGGTGTTTCCTTCAAAGCACCATAAATTAGGCCCCTAACGACACTAAAATGACGCGTATCCTACTAATCAAGTAACTTGGTTCAAATTGTTCTGAGCGCTATTGGACTTAACATCTGAGATTATTAGTCCCCTAGAACTTAGAACTACTTCCGGACTGAAGCCCCTAGAACCGCTCAGCCGCAGTGGCCGGCAATCAAATAACTATAAAAGTCACTAGAAACACAAGGTGTATCAAAGGTTACAGCCAAATGATACTGGCCATCCTGTTGGAAGGCATATTACAGCCACAATGTCTGGCATACGAGATAGAGCGGGGGATTGGAACAAGTAGAGGGCAGGGAAGAGAAAGAAATAGAGGGGGGAGTATGGACGGCTGAGCAAAGGAAGGTGGGGAGCATGAAGGTGAAGAAGCCCAAATGGGAGGTCAAGTGGGAAAACAAGACAAGAGAAAGTAAATAATTTATAATCAATAGTATTAAAAAAACAGATTAGTTCAGCACCAAATATGATTATTTGCCATTTTGATGTTCGAATAAAAAAGAATTATCATAGACTACCAGAGTCAAGAGGGAAACAATACATATATGTTACTCAAGAGCAGTCCTACATATAACATAATATCTTCTAACAATAAATAATACAAACAATTTTTAAAATACTGCAATTGTGAAGACAACATGTTCAGTTAGGGAAACGACCATCATAAAGTGCCATATACATCATACAACACATGTGCGTGAAGGTATAACAAAAATAGAAATCTTACTATCCAATCAGCAGCAACCAATAGCCAACACAGATAATAGTACATACAGAAATTAGAATGAATGGGACACGATCATGAACAGAAGTACGCGACAAAGCTATGTAAAGGGCAAGAACCGACCTCTAAACGGAAATACATGCAACACATTCATGCAACAGGGGTTAAGAGAATATGGAAAATTGGGGGGGGGGGGGGGAGTAAAATGAAAACGTTGGAAGGGGGGCGGGGGCGGTGCACTGTTTGTGGACCGTTGGCAGATGGGTAAAAACCCGAGAACTTTGTTCGGTAAACAACAATGAAATCGGGGAGCTAAATGTGACTACCAACGTATTATAAAAGGATAGGTGGGCGGGATGTGAAGGGGGGGTGGGGAGGGGAGAGGGTTTGAGGTGGGACAATTAAGTACCTGGCAGAAGTTTCATCGAATCATCTCCTACCTACTTATTTACTGTTCCTCTCTCTAAAAGCGCGCGGGAAAAACGAACAATTAAATATTTCTGTGAGAGCTCTGATTTCTCTTATTTAATACGATGATCATTTCTCTCTATGTAGGTGACCACCGAAGAAATATTTTAGCTTTCGAAAGAGATAGTTGCTGATCGAAATTAATTGAAAAGACCTTCCTACCACCAGAAACGTCTCTCTTTCAACCATCGACTCCAAAAATCACATCCGTGACGCACTTTCCCTTTTCTCGCGATAACACAAAACTAGGTGTCCTACTTCGAACTTTTTCTAATTCCTCCGTCAATCCGATCTGACATGGACTCCATACAGCTCTGCAGTATTTCAGAAACGGACGGACAACCGTTGTCTAGGCAGTCTCTTGCGTAGAACCGTTGTTTTTACGTGCTTTTCTAATAAAACGCAGTCTTTGGTTTGCTTTCCGATTGTTCCTACTTAAATTATTCGAAACTGTAACCCCTAAGTATTTAGCTCAATTGTCAGCCGTTAGATTTGTGTGATTTATCGTGTAACTCATATTTAACAGATTCCTAATTTTCCTCTTGCAGATGACCTAACACATTTAATTTTGAAGTCAACTGTCACTTTTCCACGATGCAGATACACTCTCTAAAGCAGTTTATAATTGGTTTTGATGCTGTGATGACTTTACTAGACAGTAAATGACGTTATGATCTGCAAACATTCTAACAGGACTGCGCAGATTGCTCTTAAATCGGTTGTATAGATTGCGCACGGCGGAGGGTCTATAACACTTTCTTGGGGAACGCCGGATATCACTTCTATCTTATTCGATGACTTTCCGTCAGAAATCCGAAATGTGACGTTTCTCGCAGGAAACAGCGAATCCAGTCACACAACTGAGACGAAACTTCATAGAAATTTGAGGAACGGTGGCAAAAGCCTTCTGGGAATCCATGAGCATGGAATCAATTTGGGATCACTTCTCGACTGTACTCACTACTTCGTGTGGGTAAAGATCAAGTCTTGTTTCACAAGAATATTTTGTGTGTCCATACTGTCTGCCAATAGATTGTTTTCTTCAAGTTAATTTTTACTGTTCGAGCAGAGAACATGTTCCAAAATCCTTCCGCAAATCGGCACCAGTGATATGGGTCCGTAGTTCAGCGAATTACTCTTTACTTTAGTAGTGGAGTAACGTGTAATGAATAGGAAAATAGGAATGCGGGTAAGCTACTACAAACAGCATAGTGAACGCATTATTGTGGCCAAGATAGATACGAAGCCCACACCTACTACAGTAGTACAAGTTTATATGCCAACTAGCTCTGCAGATGACGAAGAAATTGAAGAAATGTATGATGAAATGAAAGAAATTATTCAGATTGTGAAGGGAGACGAAAATTTAATAGTCATGGGTGACTGGAATTCGAGTGTAGGAAAAGGGAGAGAAGGAAACATAGTAGGTGAATATGGATTGGGGGACAGAAATGAAAGAGGAAGCCGCCTTGTAGAATTTTGCACAGAGCACAACATAATCATAACTAACACTTGGTTTAAGAATCATGAAAGAAGGTTGTATTCATGGAAGAACACTGGAGATACTAAAAGGTATCAGATAGATTATATAATGGTAAGACAGAGATTTAGGAACCAGGTTTTAAATTGTAAGACATTTCCAGGGGCAGAGGTGGACTCTGACCACAATCTATTGGTTATGACCTGTAGATTAAAACTGAAGAAACTGCAAAAAGATGGGAATTTAAAGAGATGGGACCTGGATAAACTAAAAGAACCAGAGGTTGTACAGAGATTCAGGGAGAGCATAAGGGAGCAATTGACAGGAATGGGGGAAATAAATACAGTAGAAGAAGAATGGGTAGCTTTGAGGGATGAAGTAGTGAAGGCAGCAGAGGATCAAGTAGGTAAAAAGACGAGGGCTAGTAGAAATCCTTGGGTAACAGAAGAAATACTGAATTTAATTGACGAAAGGAGAAAATATAAAAATGCAGTAAGTGAAACAGGCAAAAGGGAATACAAACGTCTCAAAAATGAGATCGAGAGGAAGTGCAAAATGGCTAAGCAGGGATGGCTAGAGGACAAATGTAAGGATGTAGAGGCCTATCTCACTAGGGGTAAGATAGATACCGCCTACAGGAAAATTAAAGAGACCTTTGGAGATAAGAGAACGACTTGTATGAATTACAAGAGCTCAGGTGGAAACCCAGTTCTTAGCAAAGAAGGGAAAGCAGAAAGGTGGAAGGAGTATATAGAGGGTCTATACAAGGGCGATGTACTTGAGGACAATATTATGGAAATGGAAGAGGATGTAGATGAAGATGAAATTTGAGATATGATACTGCGTGAAGAGTTTGACAGAGCACTGAAAGACCTGAGTCGAAACAAGGCCCCCGGAGTAGACAATATTCCATTGGAACTACTGACGGCCTTGGGAGAGCCAGTCCTGACAAAACTCTACCATCTGGTGAGCAAGATGTATGAGACAGGCGAAATACCCTCAGACTTCAAGAAGAAGATAATAATTCCAATCCCAAAGAAAGCAGGTGTTGACAGATGTGAAAATTACCGAACTATCAGCTTAATAAGTCACAGCTGCAAAATACTAACACGAATTCTTTACAGACGAATGGAAAAACTAGTAGAAGCCAACCTTGGGGAAGATCAGTTTGGATTCCGTAGAAACACTGGAACACGTGAGGCAATACTGACCTTACGACTTATCTTAGAAGAAAGATTAAGGAAAGGCAAACCTACGTTTCTAGCATATGTAGACTTAGAGAAAGCTTTTGACAATGTTGACTGGAATACTCTCTCTCAAATTCTAAAGGTGGCAGGGGTAAAATACAGGGAGCGAAAGGCTATTTACAATTTGTACAGAAACCAGATTGCAGTTGTAAGAGTCGAGGGACATGAAAGGGAAGCAGTGGTTGGGAAGGGAGTAAGACAGGGTTGTAGCCTCTCCCCGATGTTGTTCAATCTGTATATTGAGCAAACAGTAAAGGAAACAAAAGAAAAATTAGGAGTAGGTATTAAAATTCATGGAGAAGAAATAAAAACGTTGAGGTTCGCCGATGACATTGTAATTCTATCAGAGACCGCAAAGGACTTGGAAGAGCAGTTGAATGGAATGGACAGTGTGTTGAAAGGAGGATATAAGATGAACATCAACAAAAGCAAATCAAGGATAATGGAGTGTAATCTAATTAAGTCGGGTGATGCTGAGGAAATTAGATTAGGAAATGAGGCACTTAAAGTAGTAAAGGAGTTTTGCTATTTGGGGAGCAAAGTAACTGATGATGGTCGAAGTAGAGAGGATATAAAATGTAGGCTGGCAATGGCAAGGAAAGCGTTTCTGAAGAAGAGAAATTTATTAACATCCAGTATTGATTTAAGTGTCAGGAAGTCATTTCTGAAAGTATTCGTATGGAGTGTAGCCATGTATGGAAGTGAAATATGGACGATAAATAGTTTGGACAAGAAGAGAACAGAAGCTTTCGAAATGTGGTGCTACAGAAGAATGCTGAAGATTAGATGGGTAGATCACATAACTAATGAGGAAGTATTGAATAGGATTGGGGAGAAGAGAAGTTTGTGGCACAACTTGACCAGAAGAAGGTATCGGTTGGTATGACATGTTCTGAGGCATCAAGGGATCGCCAAGTTAGTATTGGAGGGCAGCGTGGAGGGTAAAAATCGTAGAGGGAGACCAAGAGATGAATACACTGAGCAGATTCAGAAGGATGTAGGTTGCAGTAGGTACTGGGAGATGAAAAAGCTTGCACAGGATAGGGTAGCATGGAGGGCTGCATCAAACCAGTCTCAGGACTGAAGACCACAACAACAACAACAACGTGTGCTACTTTCCAGCTCTTAGCTGCCGATCTTTCATTGCCAGCCGGTGTGGCCGAGCGGTTCTAGGCGCTTCAGTCTGGAACGCGCGACCGCTACGGTCTCAGGTTCGAATCTGCCTCGGGCATGGATGTGTGTGAAGTCCTAAGGTTAGTTACGTTTAAGTAGTTCTAAATTCTAGGGGACTGATGACCTCAGATGTTAAGCCCCATAGTGCTCATTCATTGAGCGAGCAGCTGCTTACGATTTCCAAGTACGGATCAATTGTATCAGACTCGAAGGCACCTTTTGGTGTACAATCTGGACCGGAGGACTTACATTTAACAGGTGAATAAATCTCCTTCGTTACACCGAGAATATCAACTAAGTTACCGATGTCAGCAGCTGCTCTTGATTTAAATTCAGGAATATTTACTCCGTCTTTTCTGGAGAAGGAGAGACAGAAAACCGTATTTAATAACACCGCTTTATTTACATTATCATCGCCTTGCCACTGGCGTACTTTACTTTACATTCTAAGGGAATCTGCTTATATTTTCTGTCAAATGTAGAGATTGAGTTTCGCCGTGGTTACTAACAAAAACATCTCTCATGTAAAGTAGTTTGGAGAACCAGCGAGCAGATAAATAAGGGGAATACAAATGAAAATAAGACACATGGAAAAAGTAAGTAAACAGTTTATTGTTTCAAAATTAATCACCATAAATGCAAATATATTTGTCCCATTACGAGGAAAGATGATCAATGCCTTCATGGAAATATGTTTGCGTTTGCTTAAGGAACCATGATTACACCCAGGTATGCACTTCTTCGTCCAGAGCAAATCGACAACCACCTACGTCTTTCTTCGATGCTCCAATAAAATCGATGTCATATGTGGAGGCTGTGTAAAGACTTCCCGGTGGAACTTCTCCAGCGTAGTCGAAACCACCTTGGCAACTTAAGAGCGGCTCTTTCGATTTCGTCGAATTTTTGTTTCAACTTTACTAAATGCTGTGCCTGTATCCCTGACAACGGTCCTGGGCATTTTTTCTGCAGCCATTCGATCTTGGCTTCCTTGCAATTCCTGATTACAATGACGGAAAAAAATATGAGCACCACGATAGTGATGTACAACATTAACTTAAGTTCGTGGACGTGTTTCACGAGATTACATCTATTGAAGTTTCACGCCAGTCCCTTAAGAGTGGCGCTAGTAGCACCTCTATGATGAAGCAATTCAGGTTTGTTTTAAATACACTAAGTAACGGTCGTGAACTTTAGTTACCTTTGGGGCTGGATGTGATGAGTTGATGTTAAATCGGGAATGGGTTTAAGAGGACAAAGACGTTATTATCAACGCCTGACTGCGTTTGAACGATGTCGTGTAATAGGGCAACGAGAAGTGGGATGTTCCTTCTGCAATACTGCAGAAAGACTTAGCAGGGGTGTGGTAACTGTACACAATTGCTGGCAGCTGTGGTCATCGCTTAACGACTGTGCCCTGGACGATCATGGGGTGCAACCGAGAAAGAAGACTGTCGTGTTCAGCGTACGGCTCTGACGCGTCGTACTTCATCTGCAGCAGTTTTAGGAGCTGTTGGCATGTCGCTGACAAACGAACTGTTACAAATCGGACGCCCTGTAGCTTGCATTCCACTGGCCCCAAACCACCGCCATTTGGGCCGTCAGTGGTGTCAAAGCGAGCTCATTGGAGGACAGGGTGGAGGTCTGTTGTGGTTTCTGATAAAAGCTGGTTGAGCCTCGGTGCCAGAAATGGCCGCTCGTTGATTAGAGGGAGGCCCGTTGAGGGCCTACAACGAACTTGTCACCGTTCTAGACACACTGGAGTTATGGTGTGCATGGTGCGATTTCGTACGTCAGCACGATTACTCTCGTGATTATCCTACGCGCCCTGACTACAAATTTGTATATCAATTTAGTGATTCGCCCCGTTGTTCTGCCGTTCATGAGCAGCATTCCACACCGCTGTTGTAACCCACATGCTCTACAGTGTGTCGACATGTTGCCTTGAACAGTTCTATCACCAAATCTGTCTCCAATCGAGCACGTTGTTTCCGAGCGGTTCTAGGCGCTTCTGTCTGGATCCACGCCACCGCTACGGTCGCAGGTTCGAATGCTGCCTCGGGCGTGGATGTGTGTGATGTCCTTAGGTTAGTTAGGTTTATATAGTTCTAAGGTCTAGGGCACTGATGATCTCAGAAGTTAAGTCCCATGGTGCTCAGATCCATTTGAACCATCCATCGAGCACATATGGAACATCACCGGATGATAACTCCAGCTACATCCACAAACAGCATTAACAGTCTCCGAATTGACCGACGAACTGCAACTGGCATGGAACTCTATCCCTCAAACAAACATCCAGCACCGGAACCACAAAATGCATGCACGATTGCATGGTTATATTCAACAATCTGGGTGTTACACCGGTTGTTAATGTAGCAGTATTTCGGATTTGAAATGGTTTACCTCGCGCTTATATTAATGTGTGACCTTGCAGTGATAATCACTTAAATACAATGATCAGCGAGAACGTATGACCGTGTACTCAAGAGCAGATATGTGCATGTCTGACACGGATAAACAGCGATGCGTCGTCGCGTAGAAGCAATGAGGCCTTGGTAGGTTACTGCAGGGAGATGGCACATCATCAGCACACACAAGTCACCTAACTCCCGTAAATTCCGAAGAGAGGGACGATGAGTTCTGAAGTCTGATTCAATCATATCCCATATGTGTTCCATCCGGTTCAGATCTGGCGAGTTACAGGGGTGGGGAGGGGAGGTGAGGGGGGTGGGGCAGCACCTCCATTAGAACTCATCACTGTGTTCCTCGAGCTACTCCATTACACTCCTGGCCTTGTGACATGGCGCATTTTCTTACTGAAAAATACCACTGCCCTCAAGAAACACGATCCCCTTAACGGTTGTACGTGCTTTACAACCAGTGTACGATAATGCTTGGCCATCATGGTGCCTTTCACAAGCTCCACTTGACTCATGCATGCCCATGTGAATGTTCCTCAGAGCATAATGGACCTGGCGCCAGTATATCTTCGTCCCGCAGTGCAGATGTCAAAGAGCGGTTACAATGGAAGATGACGGATTCTCACCCTCCCATCGGCAAGACGAAGAAGGTATAGCGATTCATCAGACCATGCACTGTTCTGTCACTGAGCCAACGTACAGTGTCGATGATCAGGTGCTCAGTTGCGTTGTAATTGCCGACTTCGTGGTGTTAACATTGGAATATGGGGTGGACGTTACTTAAATCTACGTATTCCCGAAAATTCTATCTCTTCGTTAATTACTTGTTGGACGACGGCTGCGAAGGCCCATCGCTAGGAGTGTTGGATACCTTGTGTGTTGGGACACACTTGTACTCTGCCCAGCACCACAGTACGATGTTAATTCCGCCGCATTTCACCACCTGTTTTCCCAGACTGCCTAGCTACGATTTTTGACATCTGTAATGAGGGGTGACCGCCCAGCCCCATGACATCTAGACGTGGTTTCACCTTGGTTTCCCTACGTGTTGGAGACACTCATCTCAGCGCTCCTCAAACACCTGACAGGTGGTGCAGGTTCCGAAACGCGCGTGCCGAGCCTCGGGGCCACCACAGTCTTCCCTCAGTCAAACAAAGATAGATCACGCACCTTCCCTGTTATAGACATGGACGGTACGCTCACTGCCGGTAGCGGTGGCCGAGCGGATCTAGGCGCTTCAATCCGGAGCCACGCGCTTGCTTCGGTCGCAGGTTCGAATCCTGCCTCAGGCATGGATGTGTGTGATGTCCTTAGGTAAGTTAGGTTTAAGTAGTTCTAAGTCTAGGGGACTGATGACCCATAGTGATTGCAGCCATTTGAATTTTGGTACGCTCACAGATAGTACACGCACTGTACGAGTTTCCGATTAGCAAGCAGTCCTCGCCAAGTGGCGCTGCTATCGCCAGGATGTACTGATATCGATACTCGGTCAGTGGTCATAATGTTCTGGCTGATCAGTGTGTGTTGCCTAGACATATATATTCCCGAAATTTCATTATTCTACATTTATTATTTATTGGCGTTGCAATTTTTTTGTCGTCAGTGCATTCCATTTCTAACTGATTCGTATTGGTTTATACCTGTCTTTCGCTTCCGTTCAATCAACTGAAGTATTTCTTTTCTAGTGTAAGGTTTCTTCATTCATTTTTCTTGTACCAATGTTTTTATGTCCAATTTATGTGACTGATAGTCTAATTACATAGGTTCCTGCTGCCACAGCTGGTTAACATAAATGTTTTCTGAGTGTTGTACCGCGTCATAACGTAAAGAAAAACCTACACTGGTAAAACCTGTGTTCCGGTCACGGTTGTAGAGGCCTTCTCCTGTGTCTATGTGATTGCTCTTTGTAATGTCCGCTCTTCTTCATCTGAATTGTTTACGGTGGTATCCATTTTCGCATTACCCACATCTAGATTCTGAGCCGCATCTCGCCCTTCCTCAGTTCTTTAGCGTCTTATTTAAGCACCACTGATTCTTCTGGACGATTCTCTTAAATGTCGTTCTTCTCTTCACTATTACTAAATTGTGATCCCAGTCTACATCTGTTCCCACGAAGGTTTTTTAATCTTTCATCAGATTTCGGAAACTCTGTCTGACAATGATGTAATACAGCTGGAATCCTCCCACCTCTTGAGGGTTTCTCCGGATATACCTTACACCACCTCCACTCCGTAAGAACCCTGCGTCGTGGCTGGTTGTAAAAGCCCAGCCACAAATATGACGGTTGGAGCTGAAAATACGCTGCGTCAGGTTCATACAAATATTTTTGTCTAGAAATCACCTGACGTTTTATGAAGATATCAGTTTCGTGCCACAAGATAACTCTAAGCCGTGGATTCTTATATGTAGAGCTGCCGCATCTGAGATGATGATACGAAGATACGGAAGCACCTTTCAGTTAAGAGAATCAAAGTTTATTCTAAGGTTCTTCCCTTGATAATGCTGTATCGTTTCAGTGATTCAGCTCTCTGTCCTCTCTCTCTGTCTCTCTCTCATTATTCCACCAGATATATCATTCAGGGTTATTAAATGCAGCAAATCTACTAATTACAGACATGTAACCATGCGGTAATTTTGTAAGGGAAATACATGTTCATTAAATATCCAAATACTCCATTACTACCATTAACAGAACTAATTAGACATAGTTAATCTGGCTGTCGTTAAAGCTAAGCCCTGTACCGCTACCCCTCTGGGAAACTGACGTATGTATATCTCTAATACTCGCCTTGTGAGTCCCCCGACGACGGTTGAAACGACTGCTGTGAACCCACAGTCGCTGTTCCAACGGTATTAATGTTCGGTAAGCTCGCCAATTTCCTTAGCACATTTTCTCTCTCTCGTCTCTCAAAAACGTACAGTTTGATTCCAACATACTACCAGTTTACATTCACATGTTAAAACACGAATATTGTAATATTACTTAATATAAAGACTGCTACAAAATTCAACTGTTACTTTAATATATACTGCATTTGGATGTTAATTCCTGTTTAATGCTAGAATCATGTCTTCTGTCTGAAAGAACTTGCTGCACTACAGACATTGTTATTTTATCAATTGTTTGTTATCAAACATTTTTGCTCTGACTTTCAGTGCATGTTGTGTCTTGTTATGTTCGATGTTACTCTTTTATACCAGTTTGTAATACGCAATCCAGTACATGCTGAAAGTATGTGCTTGTTTCACAATATTGTTTCTTAACGTGAAGGTGACAATCTGTTTAAGCTTTATGTTGAACAGTTATGCATGTTCTTACTTTTGCGCTATAGTCCTATATTTTTATACCTTTGTAGTATAATTAATACATTAAATAATTACGATACATTTTTTTCCTCATTATACCTTCCTATGTTTGCACCTTATATTAAAATTTAAATAATTATGTTAGTATGGGTCTTCCTCAAATCACTATCAAATTCCACATCAGTTTGAGCCGACCATTAAAACTTCACGTTATTATCATCATTCGGATTAATGGGTTTTAATATTTTATCCACATTGGAATAACCGTTAGTCTCAGTGTGAAAGAGGCTACACCTGACTGCTGCCAGCCCCAGCTTCATACAGAAGCGGTATCTAAAATTATATCCTTCATTCTTGATTACGTAGGATTGAATCAATACTAATATTTTTAATAAAATTTTATTTTTTGGTAAATCAACTTAAAAATATTTGCACATTGATTGAAACTCACTAGAAACCATTATTTTCGCGTTCTTCACAATACGTTCAGAACAGCCAAATTCTTGATGATCCCATGCAACCCAATACTTCCTTATGTACCTTGTTGTAAACAGTGCTGTCTGTATTATCAAAGTTTCTCCAAGTGATGTCGCCATTGAGGCATATTCATATATACAATTCCATCACCATAGCATCATTCACTGTGGCACGTTAGTCGTGCCACACTTTTTCCATTCTTGGCATGTGCTATTGTTCTATTGGGGTGGAGGTACTACCGAGGAAACGTCGTTCGTAAATTTCCACTTTTGACGAATGTGATGAACACTACATCCTTAACCACAAATTGTTCATACTCACTGAAAATGTGTTGTGTTTCCAAATGAGGTTACACTTTGAGGAGTCTTTATGGAATATTTTGATTGCAATACAGCACCGCTACATTTATAATAGTTACTTTGCAGTACCTGTGAGAGGCCAATATTTTCTCACATAATCATGCACCACTAATTCATATTCTGCGGTATATGAGGGGAAACTGTCTGATGATTCAAATTCCATAAAGATGCCTATTAGTCCCAATATCACGCTATCGTTTGCCTTCAGGCATTCAATCAAGATGATAGGCAGTAATTCTGTAAATTTCTATGGGCAGAGCGTGCATTCAAATTCGTCACCCGCATAGTAAGAAGAGCGGAACTTCGTGTACATGTCATGCTATAGACCAAGATTGTAATTTTTCCAGTCGAACTGTTTATTGTCACATGAGTAACATGAAGAATACAAGTAAACTCTAGCACTGGATAGTTTACAATTGTCGAATGTGCTGACATATCTTTCCTCATTTCTCCTACTGTCTGTAGCGCCAGAAAAATGAATCGAGCATATAAAGTCGAACTGCTCTTTTGATTCCGGCGACTGTCTTGATGTCTTGGGAGAAATTGCACACTGATAAACTTCTCATTACTGGATACTTTTTGGCAACGGAATATATACATTCAACTCACATAAAAGTTTCAGATTCTCCTCGTGTGTTTCACGCACATGCAACATTTCCCGCACAAATATATCCAACAAAGTTTTATTCTCTTCTTGCCACTCTTAACGTGTGCATCCATAGCACTTCGAGTGATAAATGGCTCCTGTTGAACTTCCATGATTATGCATCTATTAACCTGCCAAACATTTTGAGCAGGATGCATACACTAAACTGATCACTTATGGGTCGGTATATGTATCATGCTGTGTTTTTAGACATTTCAGTCCAAATGTGGTAGGTAAATGCACGTTTAGAGGGCCGATATGAATCAAATACTTCTTGTGCGGTTATACTTTAAGAGTACTAATAAAGTATGGACAATCACTTACTCATCTTCTTATTGGCCGATCGCTGCTGCTGCCACGCGGTGTAGCCGCACGGTTTTAGGCGTCTTATCACGGTTCGTGCGGCTACCCCCGTCGGAGGTTCGAGTCCTCCCTCGGCTTTGGTGTGTGTGTTGTCCTTCGCGTAAGTTAGTTTAAGCTAGATTAAGTAGTGTGTAAGCTTAGGAACCGATGACCTCAGCAGATTGGTCCCACAAGACCTTACCACAAATTTCCAAATTTTTTGCCGCTGCTGCTGCTAGTATTTCATAGTAATACTTTCGCTGTGGAGCACAGACCTTAAACGAATGATGAAACTCACACAGGGGCAATAACAAAAAAGGAGAAGAGAGATGGACTTAACTCCCACTGTCCACATTTCAGGGGAAGTGGATGGCGTGACCTCGATGCAGTACTGGTACTGTAATCCAGTGAGAATACCACTTATCAGAAGTCGAAGAGGGGAGGTGTCTTGTCTTGAGATAAGAAGATTCTTCTGGTTCACTACTGGCACCTAGCGGCCTGCTGATATTTCCCGATCTTCAGGACAGGGGAGATCGTCGCATGCCTGAGACTGAATACAAATCTGATGCAAGAAGAATTCCATGAGGCATTCATTCAGGATCATTTCCACAAAAACTATGTTGTTATTACAAATGCTTTTTGGTGAAAGAGATTTAACATAAGATGTATCAAGTTATGACCTAAAAATATGTGCTTCTATAGACTGTCTGTTTAACACATTTAATCATCTCCTTGTGTGATGAATACCATCCTCAGTTCCCAGTACAGAAACTGAGTGACGCTAGGAACTATCAGCAACACAACATTTGATGGAACATCCCTTGGGTTTCATGAATGGTGCTTCAAAATGAAAGTTACTTCTAAACTTATATGAGCTATAAGGTGTTACACTGAAGTCAGTGGTTGGAGAGGAATAACTTTTTTATTCATGTAACTTCCTGATATAGAGTTCAACGCTAACTTGCGTCCGAAAATTTGTTCAAATGTGTCTGAATTTATAAGGGACGAAACTGCTGAGGTCATCGGTCCCTAGACTTACACACTGTTTCAACTAACGTAAATTAACTTATGCTAAGAACAACACACACACCCATGACCGAGGGAGGACTCAAACCTCCGGCGGGAGCGGCCGCACAGTCCGTGACATGGCGCCTCTAACCGCGCGGCCTTGCATCTGCTTTGTAGCAATAATTCTCTCCTCTGTGCAACCAGCTACATAGAGGTCTCTTCAGTAAGACATTGAATATAAAAGCTATCTATGACTTACCGTGCACTGAAGTCAGGGTGATACTTACACTGGGATATCCAGAAAATTAACAACACGAACATAGTTTCTGCCCACAGAACCACTTTTGTTACTCCCTGTCTGCAGAGAAATATGTAAGATTTTAATCTTGTCGTGAAATGTATTACACATTTACATACTGAATAGAAGATTTTTTTTTTTAATTTGTTATATTCAATGCGTGCAACGTACAAGGTGTAACGCTCATCACTGAGTACTTTGCGAAACAGACGGGGATTTTTTGTTGCCATGTGATGCGTTAGTATACGTAGTGCAGTAACGTAAATCGAGAGCACATTTTATCCACGAAACAGTTTTTTATTAGTGGCTGGTTATAGACTTGGTTATTTCATCAAAATGGTACACTGGAATATGAAGCCGTCATAACATTTGCGATCGTTAACGGAAATTTATGAGATACTGGTTTGAAATTGTAATAAAATACACTACAGTGTAAGACTTAAGAAAAATGATCAGATGAATTTAACCATTACATACTTTTTGTGGAGGTGAAATGCTTTAGTGAAATACTCAAGCTACACCTAACAATTACAGCAATGTGAAAAAGCACAACGCTGCGTTTCACGATCAGCAATTAGAGGTGTATGAAAGATTTCCCAATGTACCCACATATGAAGAGAGAGGTTCTTACATCTTTTACCGAGTATCAACACTTATTTAAGGGTAATCATAAGATAAGAGATAAACTAGGTTATTATAGTCTCAGATCCTTATTAACGAAAATCTCCATTTTAGATCAGTTTGTTACTGTGAACTGTATGTAGATTCACTACTGTACGCCTGTCTGAATCAAAATATCAAAACAGTGGATGATTGCTGATGTTCTTGAACGGCAAATGTGAGATTTCTCGTCTACCAAAACGAGCGGCAGTATTTTAGGTGCCGTGAAAGTGACGCTTCTCCTCAGTACTTCGCATGGGGTGAAACCATACTGATGTGAAGTTAGCAATTGTTTAAATTGATTGGGTGAATAAATATGTGAGAGGTGGTATCTAATGAAAACAGGAAGCTAATGAGAGTTCGCCCTCCGAGTAAAGTACTTTGGTAGTACGAATTACGTGATTTAAAACGCAAATTGTTGAAAAATTAACGCTATGTACTTGATTTGGTACCTTAAGGAGACTTGAGGCTGGAGAATGGTTTTAACCAATGAAGGGGTTAGCTTCGTACCTAACAAAGTATATTCCAAGGATGCCATGTACCTCTCGTCGAAAAAACGTTGGAAGAAATACACTCTTCATTTCTTTAGCTAACGAGAAAATTTAACTGCTACGCGAGAAACGTTCATCAATCCTTGGATTCACTTCACCAGTCTTTTAAAACGTCAATGGGAAACGGTATGGAGTCACAAAACGTTGGTTAAAAGACGTCACCAGCAACCTAGACCACACCGATATCATCTGCGACCTGTCGATTATTTCTGCAGAGACAAATGAATGGTTGTTCAATTCCACCCGGTGATGTCACGTGCATAATCAGTTCCCTACACCACACCAGTAAAAGCTTACCCACAAAATACGTATTGCAGCGATGCGACTAGATGTACTTTACTCCCGCCTGACAGGTGTTTCTCGAACCTTATCATGCACGTTACAGGAGTACAGAAAGCAGGAGATTGGTAGACGTGTGTGCTAATCCCTTGGGTGCGAGGTAGTATGAGCAGCACCTGGCTGCTGATGTCATTGCACAAAAAATTAAATAAAAAAAAGCTGGCGTACGCAACTGAGTACCTGACGAGATACCGTGACCCAATCTCAATCCATTCGTATTTCAAGCTCATTCTCCCTCCATTATATTGTCCACGAGAAACAAACGACGCAGTTTTATCCACTTGTCACACATGTACGTGTTAATCAGCGACACAGTACTGCTGACAGAGTGGACCAGAAAGTAGTTTTTTTCTTTGTTTTATTTCCTTTGGAAAGGATTAGTTGACGCTCGAAACGAGTGAGCACTCCCTCTCGGTTTTGCGATTGTTCCTTTACATTTATTTACTTTTTTGTCTTTTTATCCCACTAGCGTTCAGCATGCGTGTCGATAAATTTCACTGCGCGTCCGTTGGAAATTTTTCAAGTGGGCGCGAATAGGTACGCAGCGATTTATTTTTCCGATAAACGGAGATCGTGTAGCGCACTTTCACGTGTGAAATCCTTTCAATATATTGTCGCTCGGGGGCGGACGCATTACCTTGTTAAATGGGTTTAAGGTCGCAAGGTCCGCCCAGCATACGATGTGGGCAGGTGTACGGACGGCCACGTTTGAGAGGATTCCGACAGTGCCTAAGCCTGCAGTGAATATAGTGCTTTCAGGCTGGGATTTATTTAACGGATCCCTGTACACAGGATACGGCCACAAAAGCAGAAGCTCAGCCATAGCCATTCGTGAAAAACTTTCTGAAGAATAAACGTATAAAGTGACAAGAGGCGCTGTATATATATTCATAAAATTTTCGGTTGTGTATCTACAAAGGAATAACAAATTTGAGAAAAATCGTAGAAACAATAATCATTAGTCCAGAACTCTCCAAAATTGTTGATTTTTTCTGTAATGTACATCTTTCATTTAACCCCGATCAAACTGTTACCAGACATTGACAATAATGCAGTCCGTGAAGGTATCCCACACTATGCTAACAAATGTATTTCACTATGTTTTGTCTCATCTGGTTTCAGTGATTGATGACCTTCAATATAACAAGAGGACTATGAAGAATAGTACTGCAAAAAGAGCGCAAAATTAGATGACTAGATCGATTAAACAATGGGGAGATGACAAATCCAAACAGGAAGAAAAAAATTTGTGGCTCACCGTAAATAAAAGAAGGGATGGGGCCACATCCTGTCGCATCACTGTCGCATCAATTTCGTAATGAAAGGAAGAAGGAGACAAAGGCTTTTCGACAGTAAAATGGTTCAAATGGGAGTAGGTTGCAGTAGTTATATGGAAATGAGAGATGCTTGCACAAAATAGCATAGCATAGAGAGTTGCATCAAACTACTCGCCGCACTGAAAACCAGAATAAAGGCAACCTAAGGCAATGTTCACAGACAATGTAAGACCTAGTTTTCATCTCTGTTTTTATTAGATAAAGTGTAAAATTTAATACATTGACCAAAAAACCACATCATAACTTCTCAAATGTATAATATCCTCTATGACACTCTCACCCATCTACTTTTCGCTTCCAGTAGTATCCACTCTGGCAAAAAATTTTAATGACGTGGAAGCCATTAATTATACTTCCGATAGCACTCCACCAGCTTATAAATTTTCCACACCTCCTGAAACGTCTGGATCAAGTTGGACTATACTTACTAGTACAGCCAAAGAGGTAAGCGCAGCTCCTAACCTGCCATTGTGTCCTTAATGATTGATAACTATAATACTGTTTGACCTGTCTCAACATGGCCTGCCGTCTTCGCATCTCCATATACTCCTTATCATTTCCAATTGCGCCCTTAATCGTCTCTCTTTCCCAGATCTGAAAATCACTATCTTACAGTCTTCAACATATTGTACCTCCAAGTCACTTTCCTGTCCAGCTCTAGCGATTTTCACCACGAAATAACTGCGTTATATCCATCACTCCTATGCGACAATCACGTACCGCATACCGTTTCACACGTAATTCTGTCCACACTCGCCCTCGCGACCCAATCTCCTAATAAAACCCTTCGCCATTGTCATCCCAATGGGACGTGCTTCTCTGTCAGTGACTGATTCAAAAATTTCATATTTCCCAACAAAAATGTGTTAATAACCGTCTTTCCGTATTTCTGTACACTCTGGTTCACGTCAACTCCACATGTCTTTCTTTGCTTTTCCATTACGAAGGAGTGCCTCGGCTGGACCAGGTTCTTCGATTACACATCAACATGTGGTCAGAGGCGATGGGAAAATTCTTCTGTCTCCGTTTCCTGTTATGTTCGTCGATTTTAGGCATAAAATGCGTAGAAATGA
This sequence comes from Schistocerca piceifrons, assembly GCF_021461385.2. Lineage (NCBI taxonomy): Eukaryota > Metazoa > Arthropoda > Insecta > Orthoptera > Acrididae > Schistocerca > Schistocerca piceifrons. The sequence continues at coordinate 315,539,014 of NC_060138.1, forward strand.
TAATGACAGCAAAAACTTAATGAAGTTTGTTTCACTGTCCGTGATTCAACGATTTTGTGCCCTAGTCGAAAAAGCTTTTCGTGGAGTCGTGTTTGGAGAGAGGACTACCTCTCTCTGACGGTAATCTCTGCTGTTGTGGAGATTCTACAATGAACATTTGGTGAGACTATTTCAAATGCTTGCCGTAGATTAGTTTATTACAATGGTTAGGGCATTTGGCGTATAGTTCCGATTACACATGATATTAGTAATAAGTAGCTTTCTTTTCGTACCATAAGGTCCCAGGTTCAAAGGTATGTCGATGGATGCTGTTTCGACGACTGCCGTTTTATCAAATATCGTGCCGATTGGTCTCGCATATTGCTATGATGTTACATAAAGATATTACTTAGGTTTCATACGTTCATTCACTTGGTTTGTAAACACTTTTATATCGAAGGCCAGTGGTTACAAAACTGAGCACAGCTCGGAACTGTAAGCGGAAAACTAACACTTGTTCAATTTGGTTAACTGCATTACGGAACAATACTCTCTGTGTAAAATTCAAATATTAGCTACGCAATCCTATTTTCGTAGATGAACATGTTTATGAAAATACGTATATGATAGTGCTTATGAGTATGACTGTTTCTGTTAAGCTATGAGAGTGGGGTATATCTTCCAAATTATTTTATGGGGCATAAAAATAATACTTTTTGAATACCTCGGAGATTCCTGGGATTAACCACCCCTGCTCATGGTAACTGCCGCTTCTTTTATTGCAGAATAACAGTTAAATACAACGTCAACTTAATTAAATGGAGTCGATAGCCAATACTCAGAGCTGCTTTCTGTGTAGTCTCCTACGTTATTGCAGAAATATATAATTTTCGAAGTACGAAACAAAAACAAAGAATTAAGTGTTTGTGTAGTTCTCGCCCATCGCCGAAGTTCAATATGTGTTTTGGTATCTGCTCCTATAGTAATATCTGCTGCCCTATAATGTGTCATCTATACAATCACTCACAACATCCTGCTTCATAAGATCTATTCCATTCTTGCTTTTCTGGCGTCCGTTGATTATTTCTTTTCTTCCCATTGTCATACTGAACCAAGAAACTCAAAGCAGGATTCCCATACAACCTGCATAATTGCGAGAGTAAATAGCCTAGAAATCTCTTTCGTAGGCCAGTACATAACTGTAGTTCAAGTACAGTTAGCAAATTACTTTTTTCATAATATATTTACTTTTTCCATATGATGATGCTTCAGTATCTCACAAGTTTTTGTTTGGTGATTAACGCACCAGTAAAAATTATTGTCAGCTGTTTTATCAATTTACAGCGACTGCTGAAAACTTTAGCAAGCACCTAAAGTAGATACCGTTCTTTAAAAAGATTCCCTATGGGAAGAAGCCACGGCACAGCATCTAAACAAGCATAAGAGTAAATGACACTTTGGAACAAAACAGTAGATCTGAACCTGTATGTCCAGCTATGACATCATACTTAGGATGAACGTACAAATTTCTATACTACCCGAAATCCAAGTGGAAGTGAATGGCGAAAAAATATTGTACACTAGCAGCGGTTATCGGCCATTTTTCAGCGCACGTCCCGTATAGATTGTTTTAATATTCTAGATGCGCGTTTCGTACATCCCTTTTACTTTCTTATATATTATCAAACTGTGAGTGCGATGCACGTATTAACACATCCATACAAGCACTAATAGCTACAGCAAAAGTTCGAAGTTCTTTGTATTTCGTTGATAAATGCTCTTCCTAAAATTTACGAAAATCTTAATGTAAAAATTGTCAGGACAATAGACTTTAATATGGTTCCAATGGCTCTGAGCAATGTGGGACTTAACTTGTGAGACCAACAGTCCCCTAGAACTTAGAACTACTTAAACCTAACTTAACCTAAGGACATCCATGCCCGAGGCAGGATTCGAACCTGCGACCGTAGACTTTAATATCCGGTACGGCAAATAATGCATATTTGTATGTAACCAGCATAAGAATATATGAAGGAAATGATCAGAAAGCACAGAAATGCTGCCTGAGATGAAAAAGAGCCAATCGAATTTCGTCTCGACGACGACAGCGTAAGAGGGCTTTCATTTCTTCTCATAAAGAAATAGCAAGGAGTTTGTCAGTGACAATTTCCGCGTATTAACACTAATTTTAACATAAATACGTGCATACGTACGTACAGTTCAGAAGGTTTCTTCACTTTAACACTTTTGGAACGATCAAATTATTTTTCAGTTTTTCGTTTTCTCCATCAGTGTTTACACAAACACGTGATAAATTCATTTCTTGTATTTAAAACTGTGTATGTCATCATGATTTTGTAATTCAACTCCCCAAAGAATTTTTGTACCTGTTCAACGGATGACAACGTCACTTAAGTTTCCGCAGCACTTCACTCAGGTATGCGAGATTTAATTTCATGTATTCTACAGTTCATGTATTAAAGGGGGGATAACATATCATCTAGAATTTATGGTTAAACGTTAACAGTTTACCTATTTCCTGCCCGCTTTCATAGTAAATTTTAGCTATTTACATATACCTAAGCCGAGTCTAAAGAAGGAATAGAAAAATGTCCTAAAAATATAAGCAACAAATAAAGTTTTCATAAGGACAACTTCTTTTTATTTATTTGTTCGCTCTCCAGACCGCACACACTAAAGTTCGGATTCACGATTGTGACCAGAACACCGAATGGAGGATCAGTAAGCGAAGCCAAAGTTATTACATGCCAGGTACAGAGTCTGAATAGTAGACAACATTGAGAATCAAGAGAATAGTCAATCTATGTAACAGGTCTGGTTTGGCGCATAACGATTAGCTTCATATACATCGGAGTCACTTTAGGGGTTCTGCAGCCAGCTTCCAAGCCAGGTCTATGGCAACGAACAACGCTAATGAAGCCGTTTTCTGTGCCTCATTGCATATACTCAAGATAGCTGTTGTTCGAAGATGATATCGGTATCGACTGCATTGCGTCATGGCGATATATGTACGATGTATGCTTCATCGGCCCACAGAGACGAAATCGACCACACCTAAAAATTCTAGGGGCCTGGGCAGGATTCACATGTGACCATTCCAATGGTTCGAGGGCTATATCGGCGTCAGGTGCTGAGAATGACATTACGAAGTCAGGAAAGATGGTGCACTCTGCTGCAAGTAGATCTGAAACCTGTCAAAGGAGATGCTCGCAGTGTGTCAGGGGATGGCAGTTGTTCCACCCCTATCGACATGTATTTACGACATTGGGTTCCGTGTGATGGCTTGGATGGACGACGTATCAACGTATGGTAAGGCGAGACGATGGGCAGGCACTAGCTGGTGGCACCTGTTGACCTGTATCAGCACTGGAGGGGGGTGTGGGGTGGGGGTGTGGGGTGGGGGTGGGGGGGCCAACAGCTAGTGTTAGGTGTAGCGGCCACAGCAGACAGCAGTCCCTGACCAGCTGCTCCTTGAACAATTTCCGTCCCATGTGCAGCTTGAATGAAACATGGAGTACGGTTGAACATGTGAACGCACACTGCAGTGCTGGTACGATAATGCAGTTTGCGGCTCAGCATCTTGGGGCTCACAGAGATGGACGCAAGAGATCGAAGAGGCTCTGTTGTCTGATTCCATGTAACGTTTCGGTCGTCAACTAGAGTGGATCTGCATATCGCCGAGAAACTGGTCAACAAATTCTTGTATGGTATCTTACTAGCAGGGCGAGGGGGCTATTACCCCAGATTGTAGGTTGTCTACATGAAGGACAAGCATACATTCAGGGGCAAACCTATAGTTCTCTTTTGATTTACAGGTCTTTAACATATTATCCTGCTAAGCAGATTATGACCCCTGGAGATAATCCATCCTTACCCTATCGTTCAGTTAAATGGTTTTCCATGTCATACTTACCCCACACTGTCTATCTCCCTCACGGAGACCAGGCATCACTTCTGATATCAAATTAGTTCAATAATTTAATAAAATTTATTGAAAAAAATTGTGGTAAATATTTCAGTAGTGCCACTTTCGGTATTCAAGAGCTGTTTCAGGCTATTTAAATAGTCTCAACATACCAACTTACAACTATCATTGATTGATTTGTTACATCGATATTATTGAGGTTCCTCCGCCCCTCCCTTCTGGTAACAGAATGCAGTGTATGGAAATATTGTGTAAACAATTCGGACAATGTGAGGAATATTGTTCATTTAAACAATATACTGGATACAAGGTAGTGTATGGAATATACTTTATTTAAAATTTTTCTCAGAAAGTATATTACAATGTGTGGAATATTCAACGCGACACTTTCTTATTCCGATCGCGTAAGGAAACACGTAATTACACTGTCATAGATTGCTTAAACATATCTGAAATACTTTCTCTAATGTCACCAGCCGTGCTAGCTGCCCGAAATTGGGTTGTGCCAGGGGACGTGGAAGCGCCAGTATACTAGCCGCACTGATGTTGGCTCTCGGCTGCCTCACAGCCACATGAAATTCCTCGCTCAGCCACAGAAAGAAAGCACACATCCCGTCGGCGTCCTCCGCCATCTCAAATATTCACGTCGTGATTCAGTATGATTGAACCATCCTGTCGGATACCACTGGCTGAGGAGCAATTGAGTAATACTGCTGAAGCCAATAAATAGTTAATTTCCACTTTCATATAAGATGATATAAGGAGGACGCAGTAGCTGTTTCACAAACGCAAATTGACAATGTCCCTAAACTGGCTGCCGGATCAGCCCTAAATACGCATTAAAAAAGATCATAACTAATTGTTGTACACAAATAGATAGATAGATGGAGAGAGAGAGAGAGAGAGAGAGAGAGAGAGAGAGAGAGAGAGAGCTATAGGTTGCTTTGCACAACATGTGAGAACTAGCAGGTGATATTTAAATAATTACACTTTTTTATTCCACTATGTACTCTAAACTGCCTCAGACTACCTGGCGCATTTCCTTTGTAGTACATTTGCCGTTAAACGCGAGCTGCTTCAGAAGTTATTAACTCTGGTATTAGGCAGAATGCGGAATATTGTGAGACACATACATATCTTGAAGATGTCACAAAACTCTGCAAGTGTTGCTTCAGAACATGTGCAACAGTAAACATTAATTAAATCTTCAACATAGGCAAATAAACGTTATCCTTCCCACACGCAGATGAAACTGCTTGAAATAAAAAGATGGACATTGCGCAGTCGTTTCCAGGCATATACGATAGTGTTATGATCTACATCTACATCTACATCCATACTCCACAAGCCACCTGACGGTGTGTGGCGGAGGGTACCTTGAGGACCTCTATCGGTTCTCCCTTCTATTCCAGTCTCGTATTGTTCGTGGAAAGTAGGATTGCCGGTATGCCTCTGTGTGGGCTCCAATCTCTCTGATTTTATCCTCATGGTCTCTTCGCGAGATATACGTAGGAGGGAGCCATATACTGCTTGACTCCTCGGTGAAGGTATGTTCTCGAAACTTCAACAAAAGCGCGTACCGAGCCACTGAGCGTCTCTCCTGCAGAGTCTTCCACTGGACTTTATCTATGATCTCCGTAACGCTTTAACGATTACTAAATGATCCTGTAACGAAGCGCGCTGCTCTCTGTTGGGTCTCCTCTATCTCTTCTATCAACCCTATCTGGTACGGATCCCACACTGCTGAGCAGTATTCAAGCAGTGGGCGAACAAGCGTACTGTAACCTACTTCCTTTGTTTTCGGATTGCATGATGCAACGAGAAAATTCATGAAATAATGCCAATCTATTATTATTTGATGTCATGACTGGAGGTGGTTATTTATTAAGTGACAATTAGAATTTCGGGTTTTGACCTGAATTTATGCTATCATGGACATGGAATTTCCGACCGCTACAGGTCTGCTAAGTGTGCTTATTTTTATGTGCTAGAGTGCAACGCAAGTTTCGTAATGGTGGTGGTGGAGTTAAAGTTGTAACTCGACCTGGTACAAAGTTTACTGTCGCTTGTCATGTCCCACAGCTCCTGCAAGCTTATCTCTGTAGTATTGGTTAAACAAATTCCTGTGGTGCACGAAATTACAGGCCCCTGCGAGTTATTGCTGGGGTATAAATTACTTCTAGCGGGTGGGTTTGACCAACCGGTAAAAATTTGAACGCAGCGGATAACCACTACAGAAGGCACCTATTCAGAGATTACTGGGGAGCACAGAGCCGTTATTTACTTTAATGACCCAGCATTGAACAGTGGTACTGACTTTCATCTATTCTTTATTATGAAGGGAGGAAAGAATCAGTCATAAGGTATAAGTTAATTGCTATTTATTCAATACTGATGGCATTTAAATAACTAGCTGTATGTCTGTTGGAATATACTCGTACATCATCAAGGGTAGAGGGAGCGCAGACCTGGATTCAATGTAATTTTGTACAGGCACGTAATTATACCTAAACCCATGCTTGTTACAACCAATTACTAAAGGTCAAGCAGAACAACTTCAGCAAAGACACTGCAAGCGAACTCGGTCAGGGCGGAAGAGTATTAGCCCAAATATTTCAATTTTCGTTAAAATGTACGCTGAAGAGTCGGTAGGAAGTGGTGCACTTAACAATGAGTGAATCTTGCTTTGAGAAACAACACCACATTACTGAGCTGAGGTGAAACACTATCATATGGCGGAAATCTTTGCAAGTCGTCATTCCATCAAGAGGCATCAGTAGACTTTTCTAGGTACAAGATTTTAACCCGTGTATTTTATGTATAGTGCTACACTGCAATCAAATCAAATAGTTATGAGGGGAGGGGGGGGGCACAAAAAACATTAGCTAATTATCATATTAAGACAATTCTACACACGTGGCGAAGTTGCGCTAGGCAACATAAATGCAAAATATACGGACACACAAGACTATTCCTTCCCTATCTTACACTCGCCCCCTACCGTATGGTTAGTCACTCGTCTACTACACATTTTCAGACCATAACTGCACTTTACCAATGTGGCGGTTGCTCCAACCAAACACGTGGTGGGAAACCAAGTACACAGAGAGAGCATGAGAAATAAATAAAAATCCCTCAAAATATTACTGTAGAAGAAAGACCACATCAAAATACATTACATGAGTGAACTTCCGTTAAACACAGACCGATAATGCAATAATACGACGGTAAGGCTAAGGCCCATGATGTGTGGCCTGACCAACGCACAAACTCAAAGTTATTACCGAAATTTTACTAAACTATGTAATTAAATTCCCTTATGGGGGTTTGGTTGTAATCTCACACCTGATTTCAACATCTGGACTTTACTATTAGCAGCTTTTGAGATATTCTGATACCTTTGTTAACATTACCAAAATCGTGAACTGTCTCCACATATGTCCAGCGCCACTACCCAGGAACAAGTGGGCTTGCGAATACCTCACTTAACCGTTGTTCGTTCAAAAGGTGGTGGAGGGGATGGTTCGACAACCTGACAATGCTTTTGAGATATTCTGATACCTTTGTTAACATTACCAAAATCGTGAACTGTCTCCACATATGTCCAGCGCCACTACCCAGGAACAAGTGGGCTTGCGAATACCTCACTTAACCGTTGTTCGTTCAAAAGGTGGTGGAGGGGATGGTTCGACAACCTGACAGAGCCAATACTCCTGCCTTCACGACCTCTGTGACCTGATTTGCACACTACCTTTGCCAAACTAGTTCGCGTTTAGTGGTTTGGTACTATCCTACCACAGAGCCACTCTACTCAGGCAATGCTACGACCTCTGACCAAAGCTTTCTGCTACTTCACATAATCTCTCATTCGTACAGTCTAAGGTCACATACGGGAAAGAATGCAGAGAAACGTGGCACACACGAAATAAAAATCAATAAATAAACACCGCTGGGTCCATTCGCTTCTGCTTGTTACTCACAGACGTACTTCTGCAAATTCTCCTGTACCCTAATTTATTGAGAAACATATGGAATATGACAAGTTCCGTTTCATTACCTTGTGTGTATTTGAAGAAAATGGACACTGGGCTCTCCTTCCGATGGAACGACAGTCCAGGATATTTTTAAGTTGGTACCACGAGGAGGAGACCCTAATCTCCACGCTACACCAATCCGTTAACTTTTTTTGTTATGTTTGGGAAGGTTCAAGATACATTATTTGAAATAGTTAACTTGCCAAGACAACAAAACAGAATACCACTGACACAGTGGCCATTGCCAGAAATATTCATAACATTACAAAATTTCTATAAATGAACTCTTCTTAAAGCAATTGATCTCATTTATATCCAAAACAGGTTGGTACTTATTATGTAAACAAATAATATTATTCTAAGACATAAGATTAAAATACTGATAAGGGTACAGTTAGTGTATCTCAAAAAAAACAGATTATGTTCTATGCAAAGCATCGAAACAGGGGTAGGCATTCAACGCAATCAATAATATAAAGCTCAGCCTACAATGGCGTCCAAACATTTTCTGTTATGTCTATTACCTACTCAACAATCATGCGAAACAGCGAGACAATGAATAAACTTTCAATGCTATTAATAATACAAAATACCCTGCCTTGAATGGCTCCATAAACATCGACCGTTATGCGTATTACCTCATCGTAAATCAGGAATTATGACAAAGAAAATATTTGAAACTGATCTTACTGCACACCATTTACTCGTAATGAAACTCTTAATAATTAATGTTTGATTAACTCCAAATCTCAATTTAAACTAGTACAAAATTTCATAGCAGCACATTAGGCAGGTCACAAATTTCGTCGAAAAGCATCTTTGTATTTTGCCACATTAAATTTTATCTAATTTTTTCTGTACCAACTAGCAATCAAGCTAAGTCTATCACACAAGCAATGTAATGAACTATCAATATCTAGTTAACTCACAGAGTGAGAGTTCTTTTAAACGTTGTGATCAGATAACGCTTGACTACATTATATCTACTATATCCTTGCCTATCGCCTCCTTGTCAATACACAAATGTAGTTCAGGTCAGACAGGAATGAGGGAAACACCGTCCACCTAATTTCTCATTGAGTTATTAGACAACATTTTGCCTTGAGCCAGCAAACTTTTGTCCATCTCACTGCCCTATTTTCAGGCTCATAAATGACAAAACCACATACCCTCGATCACGCTTCTAAGGTTAGAGATAATTATTAATATTAAAGCAAAACACTCCCTCTTTCCTCTCTGCCCAAAATTGTTATTTAGTAAACAAGGTACTGTCCTGTTGCACGTTTCATCAAAAAAAGGAAACACTATTGAAATGACTACCCTAAGACAAACTATATTTAATATCCTACTCAACATATTTAACAAAGTCATACACAAAAACACAGGATATTAACAGAATGATACGATGGAAAAGGTCCCCATGCACATTCTCGAAGAACCAGCTCTCACGCTAGTTCGATTATTGTTTGGCACACCGTATATTTTATTAGTCACACGGCACTATGAAGTCACACACACACACCATCTAGGGTAATCGTCAGAGAGGGCTTTCTTCCAGACGAACTTGGAGGTCTCCTATTACACTTTGCCGATACTCCATCCCATGCTGTCTCCTTAAATTCAATGTATCTTAGAAAATTACTTTCTGCAAAATTATGGCTGCAAACTAGTTGTCCATTTGCAGTCAACACACTGTGAGAAACGGTTTCTATTTTGTATTAGCGCAACTCGCCTAGTGGAATGGATTGGACTAATGGTACATCAATTCCAGTGATCCAAATAAAACCGTAAGTCGAACAACTGTACTGCATGTACGTGTCCTAAAATTGTCGTTGACCTATTTTACTGTCCTTAGTCTACTTCCGAAATTTTTAACAGGAACCTGCCCTGGTTTACGGGCCTAAGTTCTGTGATGAACAGTATATAACAGTTTCTAACCTGGCATTGCTGTTTGTGCCTATCCCTAACCATCACGAAACACCAAAACAACAGTGAATTTCCTCACGAATGCACACACACACACACACACACACACACACACTTTCCTAAATTAAATATCGGCTTATGAAAGTCTCTTCGGGTTTGTTGCCGGATACTAATATCAACTTGACTCGATATTTTGGAGATCCATATGATCATCTTGACGAGAATGCTGCTTCGCTGATGAGTCCCGCAGAGAACTGACACTATGCTGCAAATCGACATCCGATATAGGCCACCGTTCAATACACGGCGCATGCGCCGCCTATCACGGTTGCTGGGAAGTGGTGCCGCCCTTAGTAGACCACTGGCGGCAACGATATATCGCACTCAGGGCCGCACCGAAGAACGTTCAATTTTGATGCGGGATAGTACAGGATTCCACGTCCTGCTAAGAGGAAATCCTTTATCTCTGTTAATTAAATTATCCGCCAACCTAATTTCAATCGCCTCTTTATAGACACCCTTCTAAAAACCGGAAATCTTGGCAACAGCCGGCCGTGATGGCCGAGCGGTTCTAGGCGCTACATTCTGGAACAGCGCCACCGCTACGGTCGCAGGTTCGAATCCTGCCTCGGGCATGGATGTGTATGATGTCCTTAGGTTAGTTTGGTTTAAGTACTTCTAAGTTCTAGGGGACTGATGACCTCAGAAGATCAGCTACCACAGTTTCGTCAAACTTCATACCTTGTCCATTCGTCCATCATTTAAGAAATGTTCTGCTACTGCTGCTTTTGCGGCTGTTGTAGCCTCGTATGACGGCGATGTTCGACACACGTGTCATGAACTGTGCGAATCGAACGGCCAATGTAAGCCTTCCCACATTGTAATGAAATTTTGTATAAGTCGGGTTTCCTAAGACGCAAATCATCTTTCACGGAGCCAAACAGTGCCCTAATCCTAGAAGGTGACGGAACACACTCTTAATGTTAAAATTCCTTAAGATTCTAAGATCTAAAATGATATCCCTCCAGCCTAAGGAAGAATGGCTACCGATCTATGTTCCTCTTGATGCACCTCCAGCGCTGGTCCAAACTCCATAGCTCAATGAATTTGCTTCTCAGAGTATCCATTTTTTTAAAAACAGCTATCAAATGCGCAAGTTCTTGGGTTGAGCTGTTCGCTTCGGAGATGGCATATACTCTGCGAACCAAAGTCCTAAGGACTTTGGTGTGGTGGATGACAAATCTTCGAATGCACATACCGATCTGTGTGCGTCGCCTTTCGGTGAACACTGTGTCCCAAAGTATCATCTGCTTCTTTATAAACCATAACGTCTAAAATGGAAGCATCCCATCACTTTCCATCTCCATGGTAAATTGCTTCTTTATAAACCATAACGTCTAAAATGGAAGCATCCCATCACTTTCCACCTCCATGGTAAATTTAATGTGGGGATGAATATAGTTGAAGTGGTCCAAAAATCTATTAAGACCATAACGTCCATGTGGGCAGACGAAAACGGTATCATTTACATGTCTGCAGAAGCACGTTGGTTGAAAAGCCGAAGTCCTCAGTGCCATATCCTCGAAGTTTTCCATAAATAAATTGACGACTATGGGAGATATGTGACTACTCCGTCATTCTGTTCAAAAATGTTGCCGTTAAATGAAAAATACATGGATGTCAGCACATGACAACAAAGCTTCACCGGCTCTTCATCCAGTTCTTCACTAATCAAACTAAAGGACTCCTCCAGACGGACTAGTGTTGAGCCGTGGCGACTGGCGTTAGTTAGGGTCCACTTGCGTCGCTGATATCGACACTCGTCTGCTATTATATCTCTGTTCCGCTTTGGTTTTCCGGTTTGGCGGGTGTCCGGCGACTTTCTCCGGTCGGCGTTCAACAAGGCAACATGTTTTGAAAGCAGGCCCTCGTCTCTATTTTACATCTACATCTACATTTATACCCCGCAAGCCACCCAACGGTGTGTGGCGGAGGGCACTTTACGTGCCACTGTCATTACATCCCTTTTCTGTTCCAGTCGCGTATGGTTCGTGGGAAGAACGACTGTCTGAAAGCCTCCTTGCGCGCTCGAATCTCTCTAATTTTACATTCGTGATCTCCTCGGGAGGTATAAGTAGGGGGGAGCAATATATTCGATACCTCATCCAGAAACGCACCCTCTCGAAACCTGGCGAGCAAGCTACACCGCGATGCAGAGCGCCTCTCTTGCAGAGTCTGCCACTTGAGTTTGCTAACCATCTCCGTAACGCTATCACGGTTACCAAATAACTCTGTGACGAAACGCGCCGCTCTTCTTTGGATGTTCTCTATCTCCTCCGTCAACCCGATCTGGTACGGATCCCATACTGATGAGCAATACTCAAGTATAGGTCGAACGAGTGTTTTGTAAGCCACCTCCTTTGCTGATGGACTACATTTTCTGAGGACTCTCCCAATGAATCTCAACCTGGTACCCGCCTTACCAACAATTAATTTTATATGATCATTCCATTTGAAATCGTTCCGCACGCATACTCCCAGACATTTTACAGAAGTAACTGCCACCAGCGTTCGTTCCGCTATCATATAATCATACGATAAAGGATCCTCATTCTATGTATTCGCAATACATTACATTTTTTATGTTAAGGGTCAGTTGCCACTCCCTGCACCAAGTGCCTATCCGCTGCAGATATTCCTGCATTTCGCTACAAATTTCTAATGCTGCAACTTCTCTGTATGCTACAGCATCATCCGCGAAAAGCCGCATGGAACTTCCGACACTATCAACTACGTGATTTATATATATTGTGAAGAGCAATGGTCCCATAACACTCCCCTGTGGCACGCCAGAGGTTACCTTAACGTCTGTAGACGTCTCCCCATTGATAAAAACATGCTGTGTTCTGTTTGCTAAAAACTCTTCAATCCAGCTACACAGGTGGTCTGATATTCCGTAGGCTCTTACTTTGTTTATCAGGCGACGCTGCGGAACTGTATCGAACGCCTTCAGGAAGTCAAGGAAAATGGCATCTACCTGGGAGCCTGTATCTAATATTTTCTGGGTCTCATGAACAAATAAAGCGAGTTGGGTCTCACACGATCGCTGTTTCCGGAATCCATGTTGATTCCTACAGAGTAGATTCTCGGTTTCCAAAAACGACATGATACGCGAGCAAAAAACATGTTCTAAAATTCTACAACAGATCGACGTCAGAGATATAGGTCTATAGGTTTGCGCATCTGCTCGACGACCCATCTTGAAGACTGGGACTACCTGTGCTCTTTTCCAATCATTTGGAACCTTCCGTTCCTCTAGAGACTTGCGGTGCACGGCTGTTAGAAGGGGGGCAAGTTCTTTCGCGTACTGTGTGTAGAATCGAATTAGTATCTCGTCAGGTTCAGTCGACTTCCCTCTGTTGAGTGATTCCAGTTGCTTTTCTATTCCTTGGATACTTATTTCCATGTCAGCCATTTTTTTGTTTGTGCGAGGATTTAGAGAAGGAACTGCAGTGCGGTCATCCTCTGTGAAACACCTTTGGAAAAAGGTGTTCAGTGTTTCAGCTTTACGCGTGTCATCCTCTGTTGCAATGCCATCATCATCCCGGAGTGTCTGAATATGCTGTTTCGAGCCACTTACTGATTTAACGTAAGACCAGAACTTCCTAGGATTTTCTGTCAAGTCGGTACATTGAATTTTACTTTCGAATTCACTGAACGCTTCTCGCATAGCCCTCCTTACGCTAACTTTGACATCGTTTGGCTTCAGTTTGTCTGAGAGGTTTTGGCTGCGTTTAAACTTAGAGTGAAGCTCTCTTTGCTTTTGCAGTAGTTTCCTAACTTTGTTGTTGAACCACGGTGGGTTTTTCCCGTCCCTCAAAGTTTTACGCGGCACGTACCTGTCTAAAACGCATTTTACGATTGCGTTGAACTTTTTCACTAAACACTTAACATTGTCAGTGTCGGAACAGGAATTTTCGTTTTGATCTGTTAGGTAGTCTGAAACTGCCTTCTATTACTCTTGCTAAACAACATATAAACCTTCCTCCCTTTTTTTGTATTCCTATTAACTTCCATATTTAGGAATGCTGCAACGGCCTTATGATCACTGATTCCCTGTTCTGCACTTACAGAGTCGAAAAGTTCGGGTCTGTTTGTTATCAGTAGGTCCAAGATGTTATCTCTACGAGTCAGTTCTCTGTTTAATTTCTCGAGGTAATTTTCGGATAGTGCACTCTGTATAATGTCACTCGATGCTCTGTCCCTACCACAAGTCCTAAACATCTGAGTGCCCCAGTCTATATCTGGTAAATTGAAATCTCCACCTAAGACTATAACATGCTGAGAAAATTTATATTAAATGTATTCCAAATTTTCTCTCAGTTGTTCTGCCACTAATGGTGCTGAGTCGGGAGGTCGGTAAAAGGAGCCAATTATTAACCTAGCTCGGTTGTTGAGTATAACCTCCACCCATGATAATTCACAGGAACTATCCGCTTCTATTTCACTACAGGATGAACTACTACTAACTGCGACAAACACGCCACCACCGGTTGCATGCAATCTATCCTTTCTAAACACCGTCTGTGCCTTTGTGCCTTGGTCCCACCCTTCTTTCCGTTTTGACGCGCGCCGGGTGTTGATGGTCAAAACTTGTGATAACAGTGTCTGGTAAATTTGGCTAATGCGTTTTGCTGTTCCTGGAAATTCATATTTGCGCCGCCAGCACTTAAATTACGAGCTGCGCGTACGCGGTTTGCCCGTGGAGGACAATGTTGACGAATTGGCTGTGCGTCTCCGGGCGGCGGCGAGTACTCCAGTCTCCCTTCCTGTTGATAACTTGCTGATGTGGGTGAGTGGCTTACACGCATTAATGCGTCGGTGGACGACATTGGCCCTACACTCGATTTTTAAGACCTTCTCAAGTCAGGCAGAGGGAAATATGCCTCGTGCAAGCTCACCTAAATCGCTATAATAACTGTTTAACGGATTTATCGACTGTCGATCGTAGTGATACAATGCAGGAACTTTGAAATCAAATTGTTGGTGAATTTCATGATTTGCAAGCTTCTACCGTCGCACTTGCTTTGAGTGAGGGAGGTTTGGGAGACGAGCCTGTCGTACAGAGTAACGGTAAAAGTGTGGGAGTGCAATGTAAAACAGTGTATTCTGATTGTTTTTTGAAATTGCCGAATCCTATTGTAAAACTGTTTGAAGGTACTTCAGAATTACATATTCAAATCTTAGATCATATTCAGGAATTGTTGTGGTTGTTGTATTGTATTGTATTGTACTGTATGTTAACCGGGAACCTAGAAACGACGGAGAGGCTCCGTCCCCGCCGCAGCCGCAGTGGTCCACAACCCCACGACGACCACCGCAGTCCACTTCACCCCTCCACCGCCCCACACCGAACCAAGGGTTATTGTGCGCTTCGGCTGCCGTTGGAGCCCCCAAGGATGGTCTCACACCAGACGAGTGTAACCCCGGACCTCGACACAAATCCGCCGGGCGGATTCGTTCCGGGGACCAGGCGCTCCTTCCCGCCCGGAATGCCGTGCGTTAGACCGACGGCAAACCGGGCGGGCGTTGTGGCTGTTAGTCCGATTATACGTTCATGCTGGTGCATTGGAGGCGAAGCGTTGTGTAATTTTCTCATTATGGTATCCGATGGCTCGAGGGTGCTTTGGTATGGTCTTAACGGATGAGTTGCAGAATCCAGGAACATTGGTTGAACTCCGTCTGAAAGTTTTAGGTAGAAAGCTCTCGCATCGACTACGGGTACAGTTGGAGTGTGATTTCTATTGGAGGATACAAACTGATGATGAGACGCTAGCCAAATATTTTGATCGAGTGCGTACTGCAGTTGTTGCTCTTGACATGTCGGTAGCAGAAATAGATAATACTGAACATCTTGAGAAGATACGTCCTCAAGATCGTTCGCGTTTAACTTTTGCGCAGCGTCCGACTTCATTGGTACAGTTCCAGCAGCTAACCGATTACGTAGTAAACGTCTCCATAGTTGATGATCAGCGTTCGTAATGCCAAATTAAGCAACCTTGCGTTGTAGTTTCTGGTGGTGATAGAGAAAGGGGGTCCTACAGTCGTCGCGTGTTAGGGTGCTATCGTTGTCAAGCTACCGATCACTTAGTGCGGCAGTATTCCGCGTCCACGAGCCCTAGGCCGAATAGCTGACGCCAAAAGCGAGGTAAGGGCAGCAAAGACCGTAACTGGCCTTTGAATTATAAGTCGATTAAGGGTGTGAGTCGTTCTCCCTTGCCATATGTTTGAGCTCGGATTGGAGATGAGCCGGTTTGTGCTTTAGTGGATTCCGGTAGTTTGGTACCTCTAATTGACCAGACGTGGTATCTAGAATTCCGACATAATCTTCACTGACAGTGTTCCTATCCTCCAGGCGCCTTATAGATTGTCACCTCCGAAGATGGGAATATTAAAGCGAAAAATTAAGGAAATGTTTCAGGAAAGAGTAATTAGGCCATCCACCTCCTCGTATGCTGCACCCGTTTTCTTCGTTCCGAAGGAACAAGACAAGGATTTTCGTGCTGTTGTAGACTACCGTCGTCTTAACAAGAAGGTAGTACCGGAATCTGTGCCATTTCCAGATTTAAACAATTGTTTCACCTGGATTTCTGGCGCGAACGTGTTTACCATTCTCGATTTAAACCAGATGTATTACCAGATTCCCTTATCGGAAGTGTCGAAGCCGGTCACATCATTTTGAACCGACTGGAATCTTTTCTAATTCAATAGAGTTCCCATTGGTTTGACCGAGGGTGCAGCTGTGTTATCACGTTTACTAGATGCCGTTCTGGGCGATTTGAAATTTGTCTGCGTGTATAATTACCTTGACGATGTAGTGGTCTATAGTCGAACCCTAGAGGATCGTGTAGGTCATATTCATCAAGTTTTTGGCCGCTTACGTTCGGCAGGGCTGACCACCAAACCCTCTAAGATTATCCTTTGTATGTCTCAGATTTCGTTTTTGGAGCACATGCTCTCAGTTCAGGGGGTTAGCATTGATCCGGAAAGAATTAAGGTTTGGCGCGGGTTCCCCCCTCCACGGAATAATAAGAAAATCGCCCGTTTTGAGGGAATGGCCAATTTCTTTCGCAAGTTCATACCGAATTTGGCCCAACTAGCTGCTCCCCTCAACGATCTTCGTAAGAAGGATAGAGAGTTCGTTTGTGGTGAGGCCCAGCAAGTTGCCTTTCATGAACTTAAGGCTGCCATTTTTAATCCACCCTTATTGGCTGTATCGAATTTCGATAAGAACTGGGTCGTACAAACTGACGCTTCCCATGCGGATATTGCACCCGTCTTATTTCAGGAGGAGGAGGGAGAAAGGAGGCCCTTAGCCTACGCGTCACACCGTTTATCTTGTCCTGAGTCTAATTATTCTGTTTTGAACTGGAATCCCTGGCAGTTATATTTGCCTTAGAGAAGTTCAACTTATATCTTGAGCATAAGCAATTTCTCCTGGAGACAGATAACCAGAAATTGAGCTGGTTTCCGGCTAGGCCACAAAAAACCGGTCGAATCGCTCGTTGGGCTGTGCGTATTTCAGCATTTAGTTTTAATGTCAAACATATCAAGGAGTCCGATAACGCGGAAGCTTATGCGTTAAGTCGTATATTTACTGAGGAGCCTTTCCGAGGACGAAAGGTTGAACCGCAGTGCGTTGTGGGAGCTATATTGTCAGATATTACCGAGCTATTTTGCGACCTGCAAGAAAAGCAGTCGGAGTATTCGATCTGGGGACCAGTGAGGGAGAAGTTAATGGCAGGGGAGCTTTATCTGGGTCATTGTCCTAATCGTGGTGTCCTTTACAAGCAGGTGGGCAAGGGCCAGTAATTAAAGATTTTCTTGCCGATGTGTTTGGTACCTATGGTATTTAAGTAACTCCATAAGTCTAAAGTTGCTCATTTAGGCCTGCATAAGACCTTAGGAAAGGTATGTGTAGGATTTGTTTGGCCCTCACTGTATCGCGACGTGCGTCGTTTGATTGCTACTTGTCAGGCATGTAAAAGGGCGAAACCCAACTCTGGCGCTCCTCATGAGCTGTTACAATCTCAAAGGGAAGATTATACTCTCGATAGTCTTTATTGATTACATCGGACCGTTGCCGCGCACTAGAAGGGGTAACAAATATGTATTCGGTGTAGTTGATGCCTTCTCTCGCTTTGTGTAGTTGCTACCAACTCGTGGGGTTACGGCTGATATTACCACTCACCATTTGGCTAGAGTGATTTAATGGTTTGGGCCACCTAAATCCTTGGTGAGTGACAATGCCTCGGCCTTCTTATCGAAGATCTTTAAGGCCTTTTGTTTCAACCACGGGATCAAACATATTACCACCACTCCATATTATACAAAGGCGTCCCCTGCGGAGAGGGTCAACCGAGTAGATGGGCTTTGAGTCTTCCAGGCTTAATCAGGCATTTAATTCCGAGAGGCATGAGGCCACTGGTGTCGCACTCAATGCGTTAACGCTCGCATATTCTGTTAATTCTCCCCTCTCTAACTTGTGGAGTATCAATGATTTGTTGCCAGCATCGCTCACTCCTGAAGGTTTGAGAGAAAATTGCCGGCGGGCACGGAATAACATATATTTACCGCACAGTCGGTAGGCAAAGAGGTGCAATAGAGGGCGAAAATCCTTTTCGGAGAAAACTGGCGATTTGGCATTTGTTCGCAATTTGGCCGCTCGCATGGGTCAGGAAGTAAAGGGAAAACTTAAGCCGAGATATCATGGGCCGTGCCGAACCTGTAAGATTCTTAGTGCAGTGAATTTCCAGGTAAAGGAGCTTAGCTCGGTAGGGTCTCCAGAGTACACTTGAGTCAGGTTAAGCTGACGTGAGAATTTAGGCGTTAGCCCCACTGGCGGGTGGTTCTCGAAGGGGAGGGCGAGGTTGAGCCGTGGCGACTGGCGCTAGTTAGGCTCCACTTGCGTCACTGATGTAGACACTCGTCTGATCTTGCATCTCTGAATGTTCCATCTTGGTTTTCCGGCTTGGCGGGTGGCCGGGGTGTCTCTCCGGTTGGCGTTCAACGAGGCAACATGTGTTGAAAGCAGGCCCTCGTCTCTATCCGTTGTGCCTGGGCCCCGCCGCTCTTGCCGTTTTGCCGCGCGCCGGGTGTACGGTGCTGATTAGACGCCGCGTTTGCATGCGGAACGGTGGCGGGTCCGTCATCTCACACTGCACATCTTCTCATCGCGTAACTGGAAGCATTAAGTTACGTGTGATTCATATTCTGCTGTCAACCTGTGAAGATTTGTCAAACTTATGGTGGCATGTTGTATCTGCTGGCGATCCGTTAAGAGTGGTTCTGAATAAGAGAGTGTTATACTGAACTTGAGAAGTCCAAAGCTTCGAAGTGCTGTTTCCGCAGGACGCAGTTCAGTTATTTCGGCAAATGCAAAGGGAAGTTTTACTACTCGCTTCACCCAGTTTTGGTTTTAATCTTTCTTTTAATATGAATGCCATAGTTTTTGTTAAATCAGTGCAATTTTAATTATTCTTCTATTTGCTAAATGTCTCAGTTTGGTTATGTTACAGATAGTCGCGTAGTTAGTAACCCTTGCACGATCTTGAAAAAGATGAATCACGAGTTGCATTTGTCTGCCGCGTGAATTATTTGTTGTTGCAGAAATGGTCTGGTATGCTGGGGTAGATGAGGTTTGTCGGCTTGGCAGGCAGGCTGAGATCGTACGTGTGTTCGGCGTGTTTTCTGCCCTGGCTTGTAGCCTGATCATCTTTCTTAACTGCTTGGCTGTTGCTTCCTACTCGTTTGTTCCGAGTACCACCGTGTACAAGCCGCTGTTCCATGCTTTAGTTAAGTATTCGGCCTGTCCGCCGGGAAGGACGAAATCTTTTCTGAAGTAAGTCAAGGTGAATCATCAGTGTTGCGTAAACATTTTATACGTAAGCAGTGAACCTAATAGTGCTTGTGGTGGTGACCGTCTGCGATCCTTTTGCAATCAGATCTAACCTTTATTTTTAAAATACTGTTGTTACATTAATCCATGATCCAGTCACATTGTTTTCCTGGCTAAAGCCAGTTGTATATTTCTTTAAATTATCATATTGTGATGCTGATTTGGTAATTCTGTAATAATGAAATTTGTCCTGTAGATGAAATTAAAAATTTGTACCAACTACGAGTTTGTCCATCCGCAAGGACCCCTAGCTTCCTATCACCGTTGAGTAACTTTGGTTTAATTGCAATTTTCGTTTCTCTAGCACGTAATTTGAGCAGTAACACAGCGCACGTGTAAACAGAGATACCACATGAAAACTCACCAATGGACCTGAATGACTCGGCTTCAAAGATTTCAATCGTCATATAAAATCCACTGAATTGAAGATACAGTGTTCTCAATTCCTCTGTATGAACAAAGTACAATTTTTCACTTAACCTACTGTACAACGAAACTTGATCATCTACGGTTCTGTCAGAGCTTTACAATAAATGGCTAATAGTTATTAACGAGTAAAACAATCCCAAATATCTACATATTACACGTTTGCTTACAAACACAGGCCACAAATATGTCCATTCTCATCTGTGAGGCAATTAACACTAAATGAATTGGAAATACAGGTCTTTTGATGCCTAAAATTATATAAAGAAAGTACGTCTCTAGCAGTCTTTACAATGTTGGAGACGTCTTACAATAGCTAGCCTATTTAGTATTTAAAAGGTAGTCGATTTCCCATAAAGGAGCAAATTGTGGAATCACTCAGGACAGGTATCATGGGTTGTGAGAATCGGTATGTAATTCACTATCCCACCACCACTATCTACATGCCCAGGTCCTACGATTCGGCACGCTCACATCTTATAGACTGTCTGGGTCTAAGTTATGTACTTGTCATTACCCGAAACATTTACAAATCACTACATGGTCTTACTATCACCCTTTCCTCTAATCTGCTCCCAAAACAGGTTAGATGTTTTATTAATGTTCATTTACCACAAACAAACAGTCAAAACAGGTGACGTATCGTCTCATCCATGATGATATTACCAGGATAACACACCATCAAATGATAAGTAGACAATTACACAGTACAAGAGAATAATATACAAAATCAAAGCTCATTGGAACGATACCACCTGGAGTTATTGCCTTATCCAATTCTGACATTTTGCTCTTCGTTCTATCCAATTTAGTTCGTTAAGGGAACCACTAGGGCTTTGCTCACTTAAATTCTCATAGAAACATTCTACCTCCACTTAAGTCATTTCCCTTATTCTTGTTACTCGCAATTCATCTCAATCTATCGTCATCAGCATATTGTCCTCTTTAGTGCCCTTTATTCCCTGTGAACGAAAAAATCAAGCACAAATAACGCATATCTCATACAGCTAGTCTAAAGCTAGGGCACACTTTACGTTTACTTCATCTACAAGTTCATCTTTCGCCAAACAGATGTCATTCATGACTGCAACCAGTACTCCCTTCTTTTACCTCCATGGGTTTCTCTTCTTTAGTTAGTCCTGTCTCCTTTCCTCTGGATGGTTTACCTCCAGGATCCTTAACTTGCCTCCGTCTGATTTTCCTCTCTATGGTCTGTCATGTACTCTTTATACAGTTCAGCTCTCCCTCGGGGTCTCTCAAAGTCATCACTGCCTAAGTGAGTAGCACCTCCTAGCGCCGCTTCTCTGCACACCACTATAACACAAATACAACAACACACAAAATTCGGTGCCTCTTGCCACCGACGACTGGTCCCGTCGCTACTTCGGTGCAAGCCATTACTACACATAAGAGCATCCACGTCGCGTTTCCCCGTCATTATACATTTCGAAAGGTTTAGCTTTCCTAGCGTAATTTCTTCATGTTTCCCTTATAAGTGATCATCGCCCCTCCAGAGAAAATCACGACCATGACGTATGAATATCTTCCTTCGACACTCATAATTATTCATACCTAACAGATGACCATGCGAAGACAGCAAATATTACCAAATCCTTTACACATGATGTTGTAGAGTACTATTTTTTTATACAAATATAATTCGTTGTTTACGAGAGATGACACCTCTGCCCCTAATTCTTACTCGATCCATTTCTTGATATAAGATACGTGATACAAAGCTCTAGGCCTACGAGACCTGATCGTTTCTATCTCAGTCGTGTTCTGATGAGCGACACGCCTCACCCGAAAGGGTTCAGAATAGACACTGAAGAGTTAGCTGCTAATGAACTGGTATCTTTTGGACAATCTAAGAGTTTTAACGAGAACTTTACCTCCTATATCAAGGGTTAACTGTGTTGTACGTCCCTTTTGTCACCGTTTCCTACTTTGCACATCCTTTTTTGAAATTTTCTGTGGACGCAGCCGAATCTGAGAAAACGGTTTGGTACTTCCCAAGAATTCCACGTAGTTGTTCCCTTATCGCTGTCGATCCTAAATGCCGCGTTTGTCGCGTATTACCTCCTCTACTGTTTTTTCGTTACCCCGATTTCGTTCCTCTATATCTACCATGAATAGGCGCGCTTCTCCGTCATCGTCCTTGCCAGTCACACATATACTAAGGGACGCACATCCCTCTCCTTCTTCTACGTGTCCCTCATCGAAAGCAACACTCATTCATGTTTTATGGACGCGCCAATGGACGCACATAACATCAAAATCTAGAACAGCCTTATAATGTCTCAGAAAATCCAGACCACGCACTACCTCAACTGCTAAGTGACGGCACCATCAGGAACACAGACGTAAAGTCGCACGGCTGACAAGAAAAGTCGCTGTACACCTGCTCTTTCGTCTCTATTCCCTACGGCACCACGCACCCTTGTTTTCTGCAAAGGAAGCGCCGGCCGCAGACTCTTCACGCTGCACCGCGTGAACACATCTTCTCTCATCACCGACACCTCGCTTCCTGAGTTAAGTAGACAGGGAATCGTAATTCCATTAATACTTTTGCTTATGGTAGAGCATTTGAATGAGTTTACTACTGCTGTCTCCTCTAATAACACGTTCCGGATGTCTTCGTATTTTAAGCACATTGCGTTGACATCTTAAGTTTTATTATTCTGCATCGCAGACGTGCTCGCTCCTGTCCCTGCTAGTCGCGCGTCCCTAGTTTCGTTTATATTGTTGCCTCGGGAATTATCGTGTGGCTCCACTGACCTCCTGACCGTTGTGTGCAACACATTACCATTATAGGGCCGGGGCCGATCTTCCCTAAATCATCTCCAACCTCTATCATTGGGCCGATGGCTCCAAGGTCCCACGTCCACGCCTGTCATTACCACGATCATGATTGTTATTGCGAGAAAACTGAAGCCTCCAACTCTGATTGCACCTCTGTCCGTGATTCCCGTCATGATTGCCTTCGAACCTAATTACGTTTTTCTGCTCATTTACGTTTCTTCCCTCAGTGCCTAATTCTTGCAGCAGGTTATGAAAACAACTAACGTCATCCATACCTCATCCCGCAACTGAAATTTCTTTGCGCAATTTATTCGGAAGCCTAGTCAGACAAATTCTGTTAAGTTCCTTAGGATAATACGTTCCATCAAGAAATTGATTACTGTTCACGAGTTGTTTATAAAATTCCACGTGATGCTTGTATGTACTTTCAGTACAGTTTTCTCGGATGAAGATGACTAACTTTCCCCATTCTTGGGTGCTCCGAGATCAGAATTCGTTGAGGAAACCCGTTTTAAAATCCTCGTACGTTCGACAGTCCTGAAGCATTATTTGAATTCAGGTAGCTGCTTCACCTCTCAGGCGACCGCAGGCATATTTTATTCTGAGCACATCTCCCCATGAGTGAGGTAGCGAGTGCTCGAATTGGTTTAACTACATCGAGGACGCTATGTCGTGATTTGGGTCTGAGAAAAGAGAGTAAGATTGTACAGTCACTATCGAAATTCGTACGGCTGTTCGCCATCCGCACAGGTGGCGCTGAATTTCCTCTCAGATTAGAGTCTCTCTTCGAAGTCACGGTATTCTTCGTCTTCTCCACGCCTACGCTTACCGCTGGTGCTTCCCACTTCTCTAGCTGCGTTACTAATAGTGGCACTGCCCTCTGCGCTTTAGTTTTCCCGCAGATTGTTATGAAAGCCAGCTATCAGGTTGCAAATGCGTTTCTTAATGTCCGCTTGCACCTTTTTAAACCGCAGCAGTGACTGCACTTCTTCGCGTTCCGTATTTGAGGCTGTCTGTGTCCCGTCCGAGTCTGCCTCATTCGTTAGCGTGATCTTTTCTACCACACTCGTTAGGGCGCCCACCTGATTACTTTCTCAATCTCGTTTGCTTGCTCCGTAATCTGTGCATCCTGAGCAGCCACTTGTTCGCTCACAAGGGGCAACCGCCTCTCCTTGCTCCTTGCAGACGTCTACTAGGGCTTCCCTTATTTGCGATCAAACAACATATCACCAAACACTTAACTTCTAATAAACTGCGATTTCTCGAGAAGACCTGACGCAGCACCCCCAAATCGCTCTCCCGAACCGTCCGCTGCCAGCAACTTCAACGGACGCAGGAAGGCGCGCCGATCTCCCGTCTCAAGGCGTCGCAGCTCGCACCGACCACACTGATTTCGTGGGTTGACTCCTGTTGCTCACATGTCGACCTTAAAGTCACTGCCCCTCGCTATACGCCGCGGCCCACTGGACTCACGTGGCGACCTCACATGCGCCGACTGACGGACAAGTCATCTTATGTCTCAGTGCGCGACCGACCAATCGATCGATCCAACCACCAAGGACCATTGCCTGAGCGAACTCGAGTAGACTGGCGGCCTAACGCGCAGACTCAGATGCAGGAACTAAGCCCCGACTTGGCGACTACTCGCTGAGTTCTCTTACTGGCGGAGTGGAAAGACTCATTTTGCCGGCTTTAAAGGTTGATCCGAACGACAGACATACTAGAACTCCGAACGACAGACAGACACTAACTGCCTAACAAATGTGGACGAGAGACAGACTAGTAAGCTGGGGACAAGAGACTGACCCAGACTGAGTGACTGGCGAGCACATAGGGCCCCTTAAATGCACGTGAACAGGCAACCTTTTCCCTTTCCCAGCAGAGGGAGACACCAAAGCTGCGATTGCCACAGCGGCGCCACCGCCAGAAACGGAGGGCGACTGCTTCACACTACGCTCTGTGGCGCGCTCTTCAAAACAGCAATTTTTTACCACGGCTCACATCCTAATTAATGATCAGAAGGAACTGCGAGTCGAAATGCTGGACAGGCATGCTATGTGCAACGCAACCTTCGTACTGGTGTTGGCATAGTTGGTTATAACTTGACCTGGTACGAAGATTACCATCGCTTGTCATTACCCAGCATTTAACTGTGGTACTGCCCTTCACCTAATCTTTATTATGAAGGGAGCAAACAATTAGTCATAGGGTATAGGTTATTTGGTATTTGTTCAGTACTGATGCAGGCACACAGTTATACCTAAACCCATGCTTGTTACAACCGATTACTGAAGGTCACGCAGAACAAGTTCAGCAAAGACACTACAAGAGAGCTGGCCGGGGTGGCCGAGCGGTTCTAGGCACTACAGTCTGGAACCGCGCGACCCCTACGGTAGCAGGTTCGAATCCTGCCTCGGGCATGGATGTGTGTGATGTCCTTAGGTTAGTTAGGTTTAAGTAGTTCTAAGTTCTAGGGGACTGATGACCTGAGAATTTAAGTCCCATAGTCCTCAGAGCCAATTGAACCACTACAAGAGAACTCGGTCAGGGCGGAAGAGTATTTGCCTAAATATTTCGATTTTCGTTAAAATGTACGCTGAAGAATCTGTAGCAAGTATTGTACTTAACTATGAATGAATCTTGCTTTGAAAAATACCACGTTACTAAGCTGGGCGGAAGAACGTTTACTAATATATGGCGGGGAAGCTTTGAAAGTCTTTATATCATCAGCAGGCATTAAAATCTAAACTTTTCTGGATACAAGAGTTTAACCCTTACATTTTATGTAAAGTGCAACATTGCTAGCAAATCAAATAGTTGTTGGGGGCACAAGAAACATTAGCTAATTATCACATTAATACTATCCAACACACATGGCCAAGTTGCGCTAGCCAACAGAAATGCAAAAAATATGGACACACAAGGTTATTCCTTCCCTGTCATACAGCGCCTACTACCGTATGGTTATTCACTCGTCTATTATACATTTTCAGACCGAAACTGCACTTTACCAATGTGGTGGTTTCTCCAACAAAGTGGCAGGAAACCAAGTACACAGAGAGATCATATGAAAAATAAATAAAAATCCATCAAATTATTCCTGTAAAAGAAACATCACGTTAAAATACATTAAATAGTGAACTTCCGTTAAACAGAGCAGTAATAAGACTGCGAGCTTAAGGCCCATGATACGTAGCCTGACCAAGGCACAAACGCAAATTTCTTACAGAAATTTGACTAAATTATGAAATTAAACTCGCTTATGGCGTTTGGTGATAATCACACCTGATTTCAACATCTGGACTTCATTATTAGCAGTTTTTGAGACATTTTGATACCTTTGTTAGCAGTACCAAAATCCTGAGCTGCGCCTCCACTTCTGTCCAGCACCGCTACCCAGGAATAAGTGGGCCTGCGAACACCTTGCCTAACCGTTGTTCGTTCAAAGGGTGGTGGAGGGGATGGATCGGCAACCTGACAGAACCCATACCCGTGCTTTCGCGACCTCTCTGACCTGAGTTTCGCCCTATCTTTGCCAAACTTGTTCGCATTTGGGGGGTTGGTGCTATTCTACCACAGATCCACTCTACTTATGCAATGCTTCGACTTCTGACCAAAGCTTCCTGCAACTTCAGATAATGTCTCATTCATACAGTCCAAGCCGCATACGGGAAAGGATGCTGGGAAACGTGGCACACACGAAATAAAAATAAATAAATACACACCGCTTGGTCCATTCTCTTCTGCTTGTTAATCATCGCTCCCGCGGACGATATTGTTGGAAAGACATCACCGATATGTGATGGTATACTATAATATGCATCACTGTCGTTAGTGTGACAAAGGCAACATGTATATCTGCTTAGGGGAGTCGATGAGGCGACGTTCTGTGTATCCATGTTGTAGCCGTATTGTTCGTTCTGTTTGTATACTACAGCACATTCAGTTGAACCCTTGCATTGCTATATTGCACAACTGTTTACGAAATGAATCTATCACTCCTTACGATAGGATATACTCCTCAATGAGTCGGTAACACAATTCACCACGTCGAATCTGTCCTCCCCTAACGATTACACATACATAATTTTTTCCTTAATTGTAGTCGTATTACTTCCCTAAAACGTCAGGTGATATGTCGCAACATAAGCCCCAGCTGGTTGCCGTTTCCGCACTGCCCAGTAGCAAAAAAGTCTCCCGCCATCTCCTATTTCTCGATGAATGAAGGATGTAATTAGATCTCAGGTATTAATAATCACTTCAGCTATGTATCGGTCCTTCAGTTACGTGACACTACCGCTTTCGTGGCGTTAAAGCCACATCTTCAGCCGACATATGATTAACACATTAGGGCGGAAAATATCGGAATCTTTTTCAGGAACATTCGTTGTCTGTCAACACAAAGCACAACTAAAAGACGGTATCTCATGGATTAAAACTGCCCAATTCCAATATAGTGGATGGGCCCAAAACAAGTCGTATCACACAGCGCGAGGCGTGCCGTCTGTATGACAGCACACGGCCGCGTCCCGTCTACGCGGTTCCAGATAGATCGGAAAAGCGATCACTATGATAAGATTTGTTTTGGACCCATCCACTATATTGGAATTTGGCAGTTTTTAATCCTTGACAACCTTCTCTTAGCGGTATTTTGTATTGACGGACAACAAATGGTTCAAATGTCTCTGAGCACTATGGGGCTTAACTTCTGAGGTCATCAGTCCCCTAGAACTTAGAACTACTTAAACCTAACTAACCTAAGGACATCACACACATCCATGCCAGAGGCAGGATTCGAACCCGCGACCGTAGCGGTCACGCAGTTCCAGATTGTAGCGCCTACAACCGCTCGGCCACCTCGACGGGCGGCCAAAAAATGTTTGGAGAAAATTCTGAGCCGGCCGGTGTGGCCGAGCGGTTCTAGGTGCTACAATCTGGAACCGCGTGACCGCTACGGTCGCGGGTTCGAATTCTGCCTCTGGCATGGATGTGTGTGATGTCCTTAGGTTAGTTATGTTTAAGTAGTTCTAGGTTCTAGGGGACTGATGACCCCAGAAGTCACATAGTGCTCAGAGCCATTTGAACCATGTTTTGAAAAAATTCTGATATATTCTCCTCTAATGTTTTAATCATATGCCATCTGAAGATGTAGCTTTAACTCCACGAAACCGGTAGTGATACAGTACTAAAGGACTAAAATATATCTGAAGTGGTTATTAATACCCAAAATGAACACTCGTAGCTGTGGTTACCCCACCTAGAAGGTTGCCTGCAGATGCAATTACAGTTTAAAAAAGCTACACAGTCTCTATTTTATCGATTTCAACTCTTCCACGAAACCTTTTCGTATTTCTGATACTTGTAAATCCAGCCAACATTCAGTGGCGTCTTATGTTTATTCAGACAGCAAAGTCGGGTCTGTGTCAATGCATTCGATGCGCATTACACTTTGGGACAGGAGGAAGATCATTGCGAGCAGGATCAGTTGTTGCAACTGACAAAATTGAGTTTATTAAGAAAAAATAAAGGAATCGGTTAGAACGTCATACAAAGAGTTTGTTTGTTACAAGTGCGAGAAGCTGCGGGAGCTGAATTTTCAAAAAGGAGTGCCATGTTACGTAGAAATCTCCTATAGGTTTGAATGTGAAGTATGCGTTATTCCAAGCATACAATAGACTTGTTTGTTCGTTTCTGCATACCAAGTGTATGTAACTGAAAATAATCACGAGGAATCCATCATCATTCAGTTACTCTACCTGAAGGGCATGTAGCATACCTGTGAATAAGATAATGCCGTAAGTCTAATAGTGAACCTGAGGTGTGGTAGTGAGTGTGTTGTGCAAAGTATGGTCATGCTTTAGTTAACGCTATTAAAGGGAGATATTGACTGCAGACCTCTGCTTATTCAACAACACAGCCGTACCCACACGCTAGAAAAAATATTCTTGAGCTCTTACTTCCTCTATATGTTACGAAAATTAGCCTTGAGGCCTACGGGTTCGCTGGCGAAAGGTAATGTTACTGCTTGCAACGTGTCTGAGCGGCTGAGATCAATAAATGTAATGTTCTGTCGGATATTTATATGAAATGCATCATGAGTCGCACCAGGTGAAAGCTTATGATTACTACATGTTCCTTAAACAACTGATAAGATTGCTCTGGCATATATATATATATATATATATATATATATATATATATATATATATATATATATATGTGTGTGTGTGTGTGTGTGTGTGTGTGTGTGTGTATAGCTCAGATTTTATTTGTTACCTGATGTTTTTAAACGGGATGGACTTATTTAAAAGTATGAGACCTGCTTTCCGATCCGATACTTCACTATTGTTGAGTTTCACGAGATTGGCGATATGATAATATTTAATTGCAATAACACTAATAAATATGTGGCTGGTTTCCTACGCCGAGGCTGCCAAGGATTTGGGTGGCGGAGGTAGCCTGTGGCAGGAACGAATGACATTTCCGGCTTAGGGCTGTCCCAAGCGGCGAGTTGAAAGAGAAGCCCCGGCCGGCTTGACAGTCAGTTCTGGCCCACAGCTGTAATGAAAGTCCGAGCTTCGCCCTATGAAAGCTGAATACCCAACTAATACTCAATGTGGTAGGCAACCATGGTGATCATGTGTCTTGACAGTATTCTCCGTTGACATTTGAGAAGATTCAATATGGCAAGTGTTTTCCCTTGGAGCATTGGTAGCATTCGAACTCCTACCATCCAGCTCTTCCTGCCCGTGGATGTCCGGCAGGTGAGTACGTGTGATGTGCGAGTGTTTTCAGCATTTTCTGTAATCTATCCGTGAATGAATCAAGTTTTTCATTATATCACAACGGTATTTGCTGTTGTTGTTGTTACTATCCTATCATGTGACAGATCTTTTCGTCCCTCCTTCATCGTCATGGTGTAACTAAAAAAAAAAAAAAAAAAAACAGTCAACATAGGAAATCTATACTACTTTAAACTTAGCAGATCTGCAGTGCTCGGAAATTCCATAACTCTGAAAGTATAAATTCACGTCGACATCTGAAATTCTCTAATTTTATACATCACCGCTTCCGATCGTGACGTCAAATAATAATACACATATCAAAAATGTTTTGCATCATCCCGGTTCCCAGAACTCCTGAAGATAGGCGTTGACTGAGGATACTCTATTGCAGACACAGTCCCTTTGACTGTTCAGAGATATCATTAAACCCGCCCAAAGATATAAGCAACCACGCAAGAGCAGCGAATATTAGACGGACGGCGTCCGACAACCGATCAGTTCCAGTCATCCCACCAGGAAGGAGGTACACGGCTCGATTCAACCATTCCTAGACGGTCAATGCCGTGGTTCGATCGCGACCACATTGTTACTTCATGCCAGGAAGGACTCTCAACAAGGGAAGGGGCCAGGCATCACGGAGTGAACCAAAGCGAAGTTGTTCGCACACGGAGTATATACAGAGATAAAGGAACTGTTGATGACATGCCTTGCTCAGGCCGCCCAAGGGCTACTACTTGAGTAGATGACCCCTACCCTCGGATTATGGCTCGGAGGTACCCTAACAACAACGCCACCATGTTGAATAATGCTTTTCGTGCAGCCACAAGACGTTGTGTTACGACTCAAACTGTACGAAATAGGCTGCATGATGCGCAACTTCACCCCCAACGTGCATGGCGAGATCCATATTCGCAACCACGACACCATGCAAAACGGTACAGGTGGGCCCAACAACATTCCGAATGGACCACGCAGGACTGGCATCACGTTCTCTTCACCGGTGAGTGTCGCATATGCTTTCAACCAGACAATCGTCGGAGACGTGTTTGGAGGCAACCCGGTCAGGCTGAACTCCTTAGACACACTGTCCAGCGAGTGCAGGAAGATGGAGGTTCCCTGCTGTTTAGGAGTGACATTACGTGGGGCCGACGTACACTGCTGACGGTCACGGAAGGTGGAGTAACGGCTGTACGCTACGTGAATGCCATCCTCCGACCAATGGTGCAACCATATCGGCAGCATATTGGCGAGGCATTCGTCTTCCTGGACGACAATTCATGCCCACATCGTGCACATCTTGTGAATGACATCCTTCAGGATAACGACATCGCTCGACTACAGTGGCCAGCATGTTCTCCAGAGGGGAACCTGGGATAGATTGAAAAGGGCTGTTTATGGACGACGTGACCCAACAACCACTCTTAGGTATCTACCATTGATTGAAAAGGGCTATTTATGGACGACGTGACTCACCTACCACTCTGAGGTATCTACACCGAATCGCCGTTGAGGATTGGGACAGTGCCTTGATGAACTTGTGGACAGCACGCCACGACGAATACAGGCATGTATCAATGAAAGAGGACGTGCTACTGGGTATTACAGGTACCGGCGTGTACGGCAGTCTGGACCATTACCTCTGAAGGTCTCGCTGTATGGTGGTACAACATGCAATTTGTGGTTTTCATGAGCATTAAAAAGGGCGGAAATGATGTTTATTTCGATCTCTATTTCAGTTTTCTGTCCTGGTTACGGAACTCTTGGAACCGAAGTGATGCAAAACTATTTTTGATGTGTGTAGGTTTTGATTACTTAATGATATTTCTCGACAAAAACATAACGATACTGTCCATCCCTTTATTGCGAGTAACCCGTGTGTGTGTGTGTGTGTGTGTGTGTGTGTGTTTGTGTGTGAAGCAAATTGTTTGAAAACCTTCATCAACAATTTAATTAATATTTCCTGTGACACAGCCTCTGAAGCAACATTTACATAGTGTTGTGACATCTTCAAGATGTGTATGTGTTTGACAGTATTCTGTATATTGCCTAACGCCAAGAGTAACAATTCCTGAAGCGGTTTGTGTTCAATGGTAAGTGCACCAGAACGAAAGTGCGCCACGTAGGATGGGGCAGTTTACAGTACATATTGGAAGGAACACGTCTAATGTTTAAATATCCCAAAGTAATTCCTATCCCATCTGCATGGAAAACTACGGCTCTCTCTCTATCTCTATCTCTCTCTCTCTCTCTCTCTCTCTCTCTCTCTCTCTTTGTATGCAACATTTGGTTCTGATCATTTTTAACGTGTATTTCGAGCCAGCTTGGTACTAGTTTTGTGAAATCGTCAATTTGTTTGTGTAATAACTACCGCGTCCGCCTTACATCCCCTGATCACGAGCATTATTGAACTCAGCATTATTTATGAATAGACTCCCAGTCAGGAATTTGATTTGGAGGGAAGGAGTCTCGCGTACGCTGGTATCCGACAGGTTGGTTCAGGCATGCGTAAACAGGACGTGACCACTTGAGATGGCGGAGGACGCTGACAGGATTTCCTTTGCTGTTCCGGGGATTCGTTCGGTACTTCTTGGAGCTGTGGTGCGGCCGACAGCCGACGGTGGTGCGGCAAACCCTCTGGCGCCTCCAAGTCTCGCGGCGCGTTCCGACTCTGGGCAGGCCTACGCAGGTGGCGAAACGCAAGAAACATTTTCAGATACGTTTCAGTGACGTGTGAGAGTGTAATCATGTTTCCTTACGCAACTGGAAAAAAAAAACTCCACAATTGCTCTAATATTCCACAAACTGCAATCGATTTCCTGACAAATTCTTTAAATAAATGATATTCATGCACCAAATTGTATCCCGTAAATCATTTAAATAAACAATATTCCATACATTGTCGAAATTATTCAAACAGTATTCCATACACTGGAAACGATTTCCAGCAATCAATCAATATTTCCAGAAGGGAGGGGCAAGGAAAATCGATTTAATAATAAATCAGTCAAATTGATGGGTTTGTATTAGGGGATTTTCGAATAACCTGAAATAGCTTGTGATTACCGTATATGGTACAACTGAGTTATTTCCCGCCAATTTTTTCAATTAGTTTAATTAATCAGTCAATTAATTTGATAACAGAAGTGATGCTGGGTTTCTGAGAGAGGGGAAGGATGGGGAGGGAGGGGAAGAAGTGATATGGAAAACCACTCAGTCGAATAATAGATGAAGGAAAGAATATACCCAGGAGGTCATAATCCGCTTAGTAGAACAATAGGTTAAGGAACTGTCAATCAAAAAAGAACAACAGGTTTGCCCCTGAAAGTGTGTTTGCCCTTGATGTAGGTAACTCGCAAATTGGGGTGGTGCCCCCTTGACCTTCTGCTTTCGATAGAATGATTTTTCTCATCTACGAGTTGAATGCCTTAATACTGGATCCCGGAAGTCTTCCATATAGACTTCTACTTCTTCTATCAAGTCAACAGTCAAGTCCTCTTCCTTGTAGAGATTTTCAGTGTACTCTCTCAACCTATTCAGTCGCCCCTCTGCGCTCAACAGCTGAATTTCCATTATACTTTCAATTTTGATGCCCTTGCTTTTATTTCACCTAAGATCGTTTTGACATTTCTGTACGTTAAGTATTTTTCCGACTCCCATTCCTTTTCTGATTTCTTGGCATTTTCCTGCAGCCATATCTTAACTTCTCCGTACTTACCGTTTATTTCGTTCCCAAACTACTTCTATTTCTGTACTCCTGAATCTAGTAGTGGGCTAGAATTCACGATAAAAGTTCGTGTTCAACATCGTGAACAGAGATGCGCCTAATGCAAAACACCGACCTCCCACAGTGACAAAGCGTGTCAGTAGCCTGTGTATACTGTATGTGTTTCTATGTTGGCAGCTGTATAGACTGCATTAATATCACTGATAGCGCTCTGCGGCCTCGCTTTGAGACTGTGGCTGGGCCGACTCGCAGTTGGGAGTTAATATTTAGCAGTGATGGGGGATAGCAGTGTTAGCGCAAGGGGACGGTTTGGACGTGTGTCCGTCATGGAGATTTAGTATTGATTGGACATGGATTGTAAAATGAAGATTGATGTATTTGTTAATGTATCGGAAATGTTATTATTGACGATTATATAATTTTGGAACTGGATGTCACATGATTAAGGTAAAATCTGCTAAATACGTTGTTTGCTCTGCACCAACATCTTTCCTTTGCTAACGACATGCGTATACGTAGTTAGAGATTACAGTAGTTAGAATCTTCTTATTTAGCTGGCTGTATGCTTCCTTTATTTGCTGTACTTCGTGTCGTGAAGACTTTCTGTGAGGTAAGTGACTTATGAAATGTATGGGTTACTGTTAGGCTCTCTTCTAATCAGAGCCATTCTTTCGTGTTAACTATTTGTAGTCGGATTGCATTGCGTTTGTACATTGTGGGTCATGAATGAATAGGATAAGTCTGCTTTGTATTTGCCAGGGAAAATTCTATAGGTCAGTGTTGAAATGATAAAAACAAGTTAAGAGACTGTAGGTTCAGTTGCAGTCAGCAGTTTAAGAAGTTTAAGTAAGCACTCAGCAGTTTCAGAATTAAATAAAGAAGTTTCAAGCGCCGTACGGGGAACCAGTAACTGAAGGCCAGGTGGTCGCGTACTAGGCACAGAGTTCCACTATTATATAACGCTGTAAGTCAAGAAACTAATCAGCCTAATGTAGCACGTGATTATTAGCTTCGTACAGGCACACGGGCAGAGAGCATCGCTTAAGCACCCACTTCTTGGGCCTCTGCACGGTATGGACATCAGCCATAGATCCAGTTCACTCCGAAACATGGAAGAGGCAACATGGCTACCATGAGACAGACGACTGTGTAAACACTTTCTAGTCATCCAGTGTTCGCGAAGAGCAAACAATCATAGTTTTGTAACGGTGCCTGGAATCCTTCCATAGGTTAGTTACTTAGATGAATGTTCCATATGTCATTTGAACCATATATTTTTGTATGACGCAAAAAGCATTCGTGCGCAATATGTATACGGAATTAGCTACTCCACAAGGAAATTTATGTTTTTAGATATTTTTGCGATGGCAAACCTATTGTAATGTGCTAATTTTATACACTATAAATTTTGTGCATGAGGTCAGTATAAAGTGAACATAATTTACAACAATAGATTTTAAGACTAGAACACATCATAGTCTGTTCAAACCGTTTGTCTTAAATAAATAAATAAATAAATATATATATATATATATATATATATATATATATTACCTAATCTTACATGTTAAATAGCTTTTAATTGTTAAACAGATCGCCCTTCAACTCTTGCAAAATGAGAGAGGTTAATCAATGGAAACGTGTCGGCTCTTCGAGTGACTTACGCTTTTGCTTCAATCGGTCGATGGTCGTCTCCACAAACACCGTCATCGATGTGAACGGCGAATCGAAATGTGCAGCGCGCTAGGGACGCAGGTTCGTGGGAATAGTATTAATCTTTGAGAGACATTCTCCTGCGCTTGCATGGGTCCTGTGGTAGTAATGGAAGACACGCTCACAGTAGCGAACCATCTGCATCCCTTCGAACATGATGTCTTTCCTGACGACTACGGAGCAGTATAACAGTCGGCGTATCGGAGCCAGAACGGTGCTACAGTGGTTTCCGGAGAATTATAGTGAATCCACGTGGGGGTCTCGGCGACCAAATTCGCCTGATGGAAATCCTATGGAACCCATCTGGATCGCTATCTGGCGGCATCACCACCATCATCAGTAGCCCCTTATTTAGGCGAATTACAAGACCTGCGCGTAGACATATAATGCCACGTACTTCCACAAACCTACCAACGAACTGTCGAATCCTTGATACGTAGAATCAGTGGTGTATTTCACTCTAAAGACATACAAAGAAGCTATTAAGTAGGTGGTCATAAAGTTTTGGCTCATCTGTGTACGTTGCATGAATCATAAGGGACAACGGCTCTGTTGATCTTGCTTGGTTTGGAAAGCACTTATAAACCCGACCAGGACTCTTCATTGGCTGAGGTCGATTATGACGGAGCGCTGCGACTTCCTGGAGTGGTTATTGACCCAGCTGCAGTCAGGATGGATGACACAAATCGAGTAAAAAAAAAAAATCATTCAAATGGCTCTGAACACTATGGGACTCAACATCTGAGGTCATCAGTCCCCTAGAACTTAGAACTACTTAAACTTAACTAACTCAAGGATATCACACACATTCATGCCCGTGGCACGATTCGAACCTTCGACCGTAGCGGTCTCAGGGTTCCAGACTGAAGCGCCTAGAGCCGCTCGTCCACTGTGGCCGGCCAAATCGAGCAGATTTCACTTCTCACCTGAGAGAACAGATGACTCAAATACGGCCTCATCTAGCATCGAGGAATGTAAATTCATACAGCTATGTGCTCCGTGAGTTAGTCATTCACACAAGTTATGCTTCGTGCAGATGCAGTGAAAGTAGCTCTTGCACCTCTGTTCACGGGACCTCGTCGTCTGGTTGACAGAGGTTAAAGAACCATGGAAAGTTTGATTAACAGCGAATCCATTACTGTCTCAGTCGACGGGATTAAACTAGCCTTCGTGCAACCTGAATTACTACAAACACATGCATAACGTAACCAGTCGCAGTCTGCACCTCCAGTACAGCAACTTCCACCGGCAGACGAAACTCAACTAGAACTCCGAACGCTTTCCGGAAGGCTTGTACCTTTCCCATCCCGATTCGTGGACGACGCTCCGCTTTTCTAGATGAAACTGGTGTAGTGCCTCAGATCAGCACACATCACCAACAAGACATCAGCTCATTTGTTCATGGTAGCTCTCAAACGATTTCACGCTTCGCCCGCGAGAAACACTGTGATTACTCTCTCACTCTGGTGCAGAGCGACGCTCCGTAACTGTTGATTTTCCAATATAGAACTTCACGCTGTTACCGTTCGAGTTAGATTTCTTTAGAAATTGCATCTATCCTTGCTTCAATTCGTGTCGATTCGACTATTTAAGGAGTCTGTATAAGCATCCGCTGTTTGTTCTAATTAAGTGCACTGCACTGGGACTGACACGAACTGGCACTACAACTGATATTTCGTGTGTGTGCCTGGCTGAGCTTGGGAACACTTACAACATTCAGTTGGGAAGTTTATCAACTAGACTCGCGACATTATGAATAAAGTTATGTCTCTTAATAATATTTCCTTCTGAGAAGCAGCAGCTGTGTTTGGAAAGAGGCTTTATGTGTTGCAGTTACCTCTTCCCCAAACATTCTGTGACAGGACACAGAATTCCCACACCTTACAAACCGACAGCGCCACAATTCAAGTATAGCAGCGCCACCTACGTTCTGTAGCAATCTACGTATGCCATGACAACAATGACGCAGACGTCTGTAACTGTGGGTCCAGTGAATTCATCGCCGATACCAGCGCCACCTCCTGCATTACAGCAAACCCAGTTGCAACTCAAGCAGTGCCTTAATTCTACAGACCATAGAGGACCCCACCAAACTGCAGTCAACCTGGGTAAATGTACCAACCATAACTCCTCTTTCTGTCTTGTGTCCCAAGACCCACCCACCACAATACCACACAGTACACCAATGGAGTGATGTATAATCGTGGCTGTGATGAATGATATATCGCACCAGCAGACTACTAATGGCCCCTCTCCAGTACCACAAACAGATTCGATTCAGATGTCAATCCAAAATACGTTGTGCCCACTCCTTACATCCCAAAATGCTCTCTAAATAGTTCAGTGGATCGCTCTGGGCATACAAAGATATCCTGTGACATCTTCCGTTAGGTACTAACATAAACATTTCTATTACCGAAACATGGAAATGACCGAGTGAACCGTTCGCACTCCCAGGCTATACTGTCGTTATAGACAGTAGGGATGACGGTTACGGTGGTCAGTGTTAGTGAAGCACTATATCTACTTCTACGTTGTTGGTACAGGCACTCAGCAAGATACGATCTTCATCTGAAATTGGCCTCAGTGTACAAAGAACCTAGCGACAGACTT
The DNA here is from genome assembly GCF_021461385.2 of Schistocerca piceifrons. Taxonomy (NCBI): domain Eukaryota; kingdom Metazoa; phylum Arthropoda; class Insecta; order Orthoptera; family Acrididae; genus Schistocerca; species Schistocerca piceifrons. The sequence continues at coordinate 315,576,920 of NC_060138.1, forward strand.
TCCAAACAAAAGTTAACAACACAGAAAAACCCTTTCTGCTATTAGACTGCTTTAATGACCACGACACGCTGAGGGGCTTCAGAAATTGTAAGCAAATGGGAAAAATATTAGTGGGTGTCGGGGCCCTACTAGATGTGGAAAACTTTACAGTAAGTCCGACCAAATGAAGTCACGACTTTAGCCTAGCGCTGACTACTGGAACAACACCAGAGGTGACACCGGATACTTTAGGTTCGGATCACTTGCCGATTCAAGCAGCCACTAAACGAAAAACCAAACTTTCCTTCACACTAAACACTTTATTCCTATTAAAAAAAGCTCAAGCTCAGAATATCGCAGAAAATTTTTGCACTGCAGTCCGCAAAGAAACACAAGCAACCGGGATTTGTAGTGTAATAAGGGACGTAAAAAAGGTCTCACAACTGACACGCAGACACATCCATCGCTATTGTGAATGATAGCCTCACCTGACGTATCGGTCAACAAAGAAGAGACGGAATGTGAAGAGGACATTAGCGTAAATACACAACTCTTTTCACTGGAAGAAATCCAGACTTAGCTCTCTCAAGGGGGAAGTATGCACCTGGTCTGGATTGCGCTGACGACCCGATGCTAAGATAAGGGAAACTACTGCTTCTCAATATCTGCATTAGCGTATGGACACGAATGATCAACGTCGTGTCGTTCTCATCCGAAAACCGAGACAAAAATGTGATAAACGCGGATCGTATCAGTCTATAACCTTATTACAGTATTCGTTGAAGCTAAAGGATTGGATTATTAAGCGTCGTTTAGAATGGACGTAAGGTGAAAAAAGAAAATATTACCAGAAAAACAAACAGGGTCCAGAAAAGGAAATGAGACTAGCGAAATCGTTCAATGTAAGTTATTGACAAACAGCCAAATTTAGCGTGGTATAAATATGGAACTGCTGCGTTTATAGACTTGACTAAAGTATGAGACAATGTCATGTCAGTCTTATGGAAAGATAGGCGATGTTCAGATTATAAAACCACTCATGCGTAATACTGTAAGGTCCTTGAGCAATAGGATGACATTTTGTAGCGCGGAACTATAGTGGGACCGGAAGAAACTTGTAGAGAACTCAAAAGAGGTTATTCATGGCTCCCCATGTTGTTCATTCTTACACTCCAGACCTTGACGGGCCAACTATTACAATACACGGACAACGTATGCGTATATGTCGAAGACAGTATTCTTGAGTCCTGTGGTCTGACACACCTCACACAATTCTCATACGTCTTTGTAGGTGGTGTACAGAAATGGTTTCGAAGTATCTGGTAGAAAGTCTAATCTTTACTCACCACAGGATTCCACTTACCCAAGCAATGCAACTGGGACATCATTATTTTACATTTGCAACAGTAACACAATATCTTGAGATTATTGTAACTGATAAACTAAGATAGACTCATCAGATACGATATATGACTAACAGATGTGAAAAACCTTGCAATACAGTACTGGAGTGTGATAGGGTTCTATCGGCGAACAGCAGTGATATTTACCGATCCCCAATAAGGACATACTTAGACTACGGATACATTTTCTTTGGATCAGCGTCAGACCCAACGCTCCAAAAGCTCGACACTATGCAGTGCAAGTCCTAGCGCATAGTTGCTGGGGCGCTTACGTCAACCCCAAGGAATGCATTACTAATTCAAGCGAATGAACCACAGCTAAAACTGCGAAGCATGTTCCTCTACAAGAAATTCCTGATGCGGCTCTGTTCGCATGAGTATAGACTTGTCGACGAAAAAATTTAGGAATTACCATATTGCAGAGTGCTTGTGTGTGTGTTTGTTTGTTTGTGTATGGAAGAAATTTGAAAAATAAGCAGCTTCCTCCCGTCCGCTGAATATGTGGAGATGCGACCATTAAGGCACAAGGCTTGCAAAAATCCTCTCACACCGCACTACAACAGAACATACGAAACGTCAACTCTGCAGATTTATGCCAGGACCAGTTTAACGTTTTAAAACCAGTATCCAAGTAACGCAACGGCAGTGGCATTCCTGTCTCACTACCACGTAGCGTACATGGTGTATGCAGTTGGGTTCAAGTCTACTGACGATGTTGATATTTTCCACTGGGTACACAAAAGCAACCGACAAGGCCTATGCAAACTGGATCCAAACTATCATGATGACAGCAGAGCTCAGTGGCAGTTTCAAAGCCCTGATACTCACACAGATGACGATTACAGACACATAGTGTGTCAGTCCTACAACTGATTAGAAACTACCATAACAGTTGCAAGAACCAGCTGGTAGTGGCAATTATTGACGATGTTTTTCGGGTTAAGGAGAACAGTAGCAATGTCATCATGGTATGGATGAAAGGCTACTCTGGGATACCTGGAAATGGACAAGTAGATGGCCGAGCCAAGCGATCATCCCTACATGGAGCTATAAAATATGCGGCAGATATGATACCCATACTCAGAAAGCGCTTGACTTCGGGTTAGCAAGATAAATAATCAAGAACTTCTAAAATCAAATGCAGTCACTACAAGCTAATTCATCCCGCCATTCTAAGATTACTGTGCTGTAATAAAATAAAAATAATAGAGGAGCTTCACGAGAATTACAGCTCGACTCTAATTTAATCATAGGAAGTTCTGCACCTCTATCGGCTCAACCCAGGCACACATCACGGTGTTTACAGAGAGAAGAAAGATCCAATCCATATATTACTACAATTTTTTTTGGAACATGTATGACAAAGTCCTTGAAAGCATTCTTCGTGATCTTGTTCACCAGTTCCCCAGCAGCTTTCAACCCTTGTTAGCACTGAACGATACAAATATGTACGAAGTTCTGTACGAGTTTATCAGCAGTGCCAACATCCTGATCTAGTTACATTCACTGCTAACATAATGTGGTTGGAATTTGCCAGAGTAAGACGAACGCAGAATTTAAGTGCCTTTCTCCACAACTGCTACTCTGCAGGTTATGGAACGTATAGCCTTTAAACGTATGTCACCATGTACCACCTATTTGTGTGTGTCTGAAGGCTGATTTATCTACACTTATGGCTGTAGTATCCAATTCTAACTCTTTTATAATGTACTCATATTGTGTTTAGTTGGTTCTTATAGCCCTGCGTAAATATTCAATTCTATATCCGCAGCAATTGAAACAATTTTTTGCTGGAAAGCCAAAAGAATTTTTTATCATTACTAAAGATAGATACTCATTAATATGGATTGTATTAAGAATATTCCAAATCTGTAGCAAAGACAATTTGACAGTTCTTACTTTATTACTACTAGGGTCTTATAGCATCAGTTCTTAATGTATTAGAAGTAGGGTCTTATAGTGTCCTACCTCTGAGTATCTTGTGTTAAATTTTCGTCTTATGAACATCCATCGAAATCTGACCTTTAAGTCTACGTAACTTCGTATCAGGGTACGATTTAAACTAATGTATCCTCTGAGTTGACAAAAAGAAACTGTAGTATAATATTTCCTGTGCGGGATGAGAGAAAAAACATAGATCGCTGTAGCTCGCAATTATTATCGTTAACGATTTTATTACGTGTTTGCGATACAAGAGTTTATATGAAATTAGCAGACAAAGAGATGCTAGAAGACGGTATATGTTCCAAGTTTAATGCTGATGTAGCCGAACGCACGATAATTTAAATCACGAGATTAAAGTTACTAAATGAACCAAGGTACGCTGCGATAACTTGGTGACAACCTTCTGATCGCTGGCTGATGCACGACGCACAAGAGTAACAATGCGCGAGCGTGAGGACGGTCCGCGTCCATTTGTCTGCGACAGACCATCTCCCTGCCTCCATCTGTCACACGTCGCTGCCTCGCACAGCGGTCCCCCTCCGAGCCACTTCTGCTCGGTCACCTTGTCACCCGACTCCCCCATGCGATAGAAACAATTCATACTAGTGTAAGATGAGTCCTCTGATACCAACTGTACCTACCTCATTAATTCCTAACAAGAAACGTAGGGAGAAGGTAACATAGTAGACTGCAACTGAGCAATACTTTATGTTACACTAGAGAGATCAGATTCAAGAAAAATGAAACAAGTGATTGATGTACGAGATATTCCATACGCAACAACACATTCCTCTGGTAGGTTGCTACTTAAAATAACAATGAAAGCTGTTACTGAATTCTCCACCAGTGCTTGCCAAAACATGACAAGAATAATGAAAAAAGGAAAAAGATTTTCTTGGTGTACTGTCACTATTACCTATTTAACCACAAACCGGGTTTCGGTTTCTTAGGCCATCATCAGAACCCAGTTCAGGTCGGAACTATACATAAAATGAAATGCAGCTCATAGTGATATTATTGATGTAGCCACAGACGTATTACAAAAGAAAAAAATGCATGGAAGTCAGTTACTATTGTGGCGAAATAAGCGCTGTATCATTTGAGTGATACAGACGTGAGCGAGTGTGCCGGAACTTACCCCGGTTCACTGAAATTGGCGCCACATCCTCATAACGCGCCTGTGCATATCGCAGAGGTATTGCACCATAATCTGAATCAAGTAGCTTTTCCAAATTTTGTCAATTTATGCTTCAGTATATGATGTTTAAACTGTTGAATCTCAGAATGATTAGATGAATATGTTGTCCTAAATATATCGTTCTAAATAAATAATAGGTGGCACTAATTAACACACTTAGAAACTCGAAAATTGTTAAAGATGTGCAAATGAATGTCACAATCAACTGCTACAAGTCTCGACTTGATCAGAGCAATATTTTCCCAAAATCGGTGAACTTACGAAAAATTGAAGGCGCTAAATATTAGACTCAGAAAGACGAAAATTAGTATGAGCTGCAGTCTGATATAAAAACATAAGTTTTGTGACCCCATTAAGCTACCTCTAATAGCTTACAAGTAACTGACTAAAAACTAAATCTGGAACAAAAACCTCCTTATTTGAAATATATTAAGTATGATTTACATTAATGGTACGACGTTCTGTTTACAGCACTTGATTACATCGATTAAATAGTGAAGATGTAACAAGATTCAAGACTTTAATGCAAATTCCAACCAATACAAGGTCTCTTGAAGTTATAGTCGGTTCCGTTCTAAGAATTCTAGTCTGCAAAGTTTAAATGCAGTCGAGCTAAGACTTTTTCTGTGACTAGAGTCAACTTAACTCCATTCACATAAAAATTACGAAGAGTGTAAACTGATTCATGAGCGAGTTATTAAATAATCCATGCTGCTACGCGGGGAAGGATCAGATGTCGGCAGATGTTCCACTTGGCCGTCCGCTGCGCCCATGTATAAAAACGGTCTGAGAGGTAGTACGACATACACTTCACATCCAGCTATCAATCAGTCCACGTCAATCAGACGCCTGCTTACGCGCTACCTCGGATGACATCAGTCATGCTGCCCTTAAACGCATGTTTTCGGTACAAATAGGAAGTGAACACACCATCCTGCATCGCTTAGGTTTCAAGGAAGTAACTGCTTGTGTGCCGCCCGTAATGTTAACCAAACCGCGTGGTAAGTGGTGAGATTATTTCCCACTTTCGTAGTGAGAATTAACTTCCATTATTAGAAGTCAGGCAGAAAGGCGATTTCGTGGTGACTTTTGAAATGCTCTTAGCGCTGTTTCTGATACAGACGTCACTATTACAATACTGGACACTAAAATTGCTACACCAAGAAGAAATACAGATGATAAACGGGTATTCACTGGACAAATATATTGTACTAACTGACATGTGGTTACATTTCCACGCAACTTGGGTGCATAGATCCTGACAAATCAGTACCCAGAACAACCACCTCTGGTCGTAATAACGGCCTTGATACGCCTGGGCATTGAGTCAAACAGAGCTTGGATGGCGTGTACAGGTACAGCTGCCCATGCAGCTTCATAACGATACCACAGTTCATCAAGAGTAGTGACTGGCGTATTGTGACGAGCCAGTTGCTCGGCCACCATTGACCAGACGTTGTCAGTTGGTGAGAGATCAGGAGAATGTGTTGGCCAGGGCAGCAGTCGAAAATTTTCTGAGTCCAGAAACGCCCGTACAGGACCTGCAACATGTGGTCGTGTAATATACTGCTGAAATGTAGGGTTTCGCAGGGATCGAATGAAGGGTAGAGCCACGGGTCGTAACACATCTGAAATGTAACGTCCACTGTTCAAAGTGCCGTCAATGCGAACGAGAGGTGACCGAGACGTGTAACCAATGGCACCCAATACCATCACGCCGGGTGATATGCCAGTATGGGGATGACAAATAGGCGCTTCCAATGTGCGTTCACCGCGATGTCGCCAAACATGGATGCGACCATCATGATGATATACACAGAACCTGGATTCATCCGAAAAAATGACGTTTTGCTATTCGTGCACCTTGGTTCGTCGTTGAGTACACCATCGCAGGCGCTGCTGACTGTGATGCAGCGTCAAGGGTAACCGAAGCCATGGCCTCCGAGCTGATAGTCCATGCTGCTGCAAACGTCGTCGAACTGTTCGTGCAGATGTTTGTTGTCTTGAATACGTCCCCATCTGTTGACTCAGGGATCGAGACGGGGCTGCACGATCCGTTACAGCCATGCGGATAAGATGCCTGTCATCTCGCCTGCTAGTGATACGAGGCCGTTGGGATCCAGCACGGCGTACCGTATTACCCTCCTCAACCTACCGATTCCATATTCTGCTAACAGTCATTGGATCTCTACCAACGCGAGCAGCAATGTCGCGATACGATAAATCGAAATCGCGATAGGCTACAAACCGATCTTTATCAAGGTCGGAAACGTGATGGTACACATTACTCCTCCTTAGACTAGGCATCACAACAACGTTTCACCAGGCAACGGCGGTCAACTGCTGTTTGTGTATGAGAAATCGGTTGGAAACTTTCCTCATGTCAGGACGTTGTAGATGTCGCCAACCTTGTGTGAATGCTCTGAAAAGCTAATTATTTGCGTATCACAGCATCTTCTTCCTGTCGGTTAAATTTCGCATCTGTAGCACGTCATTTTCGTGGTGTAGCAATTTTAATGACCGGTAGTGTGTTATTATTATCATAATTACTACTATGTTGTTCGTGTGAAATTTTATCAAATATATGAATCAGTTAGAACTCAAAACTTTCATTTTTAATCATAGTTCCTGATCCCGTTGCGTAGACAGAGAGTAGAGACATTTCTTACTGCGAGTACAAGAAAAAGGTGGACTTAAAGACTGGAAATTATCTTCTCCGTCGCTTTCTGGCTGACAGCAAAATAGTTTTCTGGCTGTCGTAAAATACGACAACGAACAAACAAATACAATATTTCATAATATTATCAACCCGCAGGCCCACACAGTGCAGCTACATAGTTTGTGAGTAGATGTTGCAGTTACGGAACTTCCAATTCACGTTGGTTCGTCTGTTTCATTGTGTTGAACATACATCTTTTATCAAGGTAATGTCTAGAAAAGGAGTACACCATTGGATGGGTCCATCAGTCCGTATTGAAAGAGCCTCATTTACAATGGTGAAAATGAATAACACACATCAAAAAATTGTTTTCCATCACCTACGTTCCAAGAGTTTCGGAACCCGAACAGAAAATTGGAATAGAGGTCAACATAAACCTCGTTTCCGCCCTTGTTATTGTTCATGAAACCAACACATTGCATGCTGTACCATCATACAGCGAGACCCTCAGAGGTGGAGATCAAGATTGCTGTACACACCAGTTCCTCCAATACCCAGTGGCACGTCCTCTTGCATTGATGCATGCCTGTATTCGTGGTGGCATACTATCCACAAGTTCATCAAGGCACTGTTGCTCCAGCCGGCCACAGTGGCCGAGCGGCTCTAGGCGCTACAGTCTGGAACCGCGCGACCGTTACGGTCGCAGGTACGAATCCTGCCTCGGGCATGGATGTGTGTGATGTCCTTAGGTTAGTTAGGTTTAAATAGTTCTAGGGGACTGAGACCTCAGAAGTTAAGTCCCATAGCGCTCAGAGCCATTTTCGAATTGTTGCTCCAGATTGTCGCACTCCTCAACGACGATTCGGCGGAGATCCCTCAGAGTGGTTGGTGGGTCACGTTGTCTATAAACAGCCCTTTTTAATCTATCACAGGCATGTTCGATATGGTTCATGTCTGGAGAATATGTAGGCCACTATAGTCGAACGATATTGTTGTCAAATGGTTCAAATGGCTCTGAGCACTATGGGACTTAATATCTGAGGTCATCAGTCCGCTAGAACGTAGAACTGCTTAAACCTAACTAACCTAAGGACGTCACACACATCCATGCCCGAGGCAGGATTCGAACCTGCGACCATAGTGGTCGCGCGGTTCCAGACTGTAGCACCTAGAACCGCTCGGCCACACCAGCCGGCTATTGCTATCCACAAGATGTGAACGACGGGTCCGCGATTTGTCATCAATGAAGACGAATGCTTCTCTAATATGCAGCCGATATGTTTGCACTATAGGTCGGAGGATGGCAGTCACGTATCGTACAGCCGTTACGGTGCCTTCCATGACCACCAGCGGCGTACGTCGGCCCCACATAACGCCACCCCAAAACATCAGGGAAACTTCTCCTTCTCAGCCGGACCGAGTTGCCTCCAAACACGACTCCGTCCATTCTCTGGTGGAAGGCATATGCGACACTCATCGGTGAAGATAACGTGATGCCAATCTTGAGCGGTCTATTCGGCATGTATTTGGGTCCATATGTACCGCGCTGCATGGTGTCGTTGTTGCAAAAGTGGACTTCGCCATGGACGTCGGGAGTGAAGTTCCGCATCATGCAGCCTACTGCGTACAGTTTAAGTCGTAACACGGCCTCATGTGGCTGCACGAAAAGCATTATTCAAAATGGTGGCGCTGCTGTCGTGGTTCCTCCGAGTCATAAACCGTAGGTAGCGGTCATTCACTGCAGTAGTAGCCCTTGAGCCACCTGAGCGAGACATGTAGTCGACGGTTCCTGCCTCTCTGCATATTCTCCATGTCCGAACAACATCACATTGGTTCACACCGAGACGCCTGGTCATTTTCCGTGTTGAGAGCCCTTCTTGGCACAAAGTAAAATGTGGACGCAATCGAACGGCGGTATTAACCATCTAGGCATGGTTCAGCTACAGATAACATGAGCCGTGTACCTCCTTCGTGGCGGAATGACTGGAACTGATCGGCTGTCGGACGCCCTCCGTCTAATAGGCGCTGCTCATGCATGGTTTTCTACATCTTTGGACGGGTTTAATGATATCTCTGAACAGTCAAAGGGACTGTGTCTGTCATACGATATCTACAGTCAACGTCTATCTTCAGGAGTTCTGGGAAGCGGGGTAATGCAAAACTTTCTTTTATGTGTGTATTACGGTAATATTTCCCATTGCACACGCATCTTATCTTCACAGAGAAAGAATGTCAGCCCGAAGCTATTTAGTTGAACGTTTGCATGTAGCATATGTCCTAAGGTCAGTCCCCAAACTTGTAAAAGAAATGTTTTATGGCTTTGGCATACTTCCAACGAAAGTTGACGCCTTAGACCTCCAATGATAGAGCTAGGGGGTTTTGCCTCACTTTTCTCGAACAAAGGAGTTTTTTCCTGTTCACGACTGCATGCACCGAGGCGGAAAAGCTTTTTGATGCAGAAAATTCCAATTTTAGGCATGTGACGGCTCGTCTTAAGTAACCAAGGTAACGGCAGAAGCAGCGCGGTAGACATTTGCCTTCACTGATGTTGCGAGGGGCTAGCACATAAGAGATTACCTAGTTCTCCGTTAGTGTAGTGAAGGTTTGTATGTCTAATTGACGAAAAATCTGCCATAAATCTGCCATTTTCCAGAATAGATTTAGTCCAGAAGAACATTTTGCAGCTGAGTATAATGCTGTGCAGGCTAAGTATCGTCTTTGCGAATCTTCCAGATAGGTGCTCGCCATTGGGCTTTGAACAAAACAAAGTTGGGAAACGCTTCCGGTCACGCAGAACGTAGGTCATTTTGAACACTTGATCATGAGGCATTGAACACTGTAGTTGGTCGTCGTGAATTCTGATCCATTGTTGGTCTGGTGAGACTACTGCAGTGTTGCCGCTCGGGATTAGCCGAGCGGTCTCAGGCGCAGCAGTCATGGACTGTGCAGCTAGTCCCGGCGGAGGCTCGAGTCCTCCTTCGGGCATGGGTGTGTGTGTTTGTCATTAGGATAATTTAGGTTAACCAGTGTGTAAGCTTAGGGACTGATGACCTTAGCAGTTAAGTCCCATAAGATTTCACACACATTTGAACTCCAGTGTTACATATCTTGGGCCATAGACGAAACTGAAGTCCGTTATTTCATCTTTTAGATACAGGAATGTATTTTTCTATGTTTTATTACTTGATCTCTTCAAAATAAATGATCATACAAATTAGATATGTGGTTTTCCTTCCGAGAGCAACGTTATCTTCATCCCAATAAATAATTACAATTGATATCATCTGAACTCCCAATTAATGCGACGCAATGTGAAGTCACTGCTTATGTTATTTCATGTTATTTAATAACGCACTAAGTTGTCCCACGTAATAAGCAATGGAGCTTTTACCAACTTGGTTGTTGTAGATTCACGTGGTCTTTGTCTTGAATCAATAGTAGCGGTATTCTATATTTGTACTGGTAGCGCTTTTGCATGATACATGCGATATCTGCTGCAAATATCATGGAGAACTTGTGAGAGCGTATTTTGCGTGCCTCATGATTTACACACACAGTATCACTCAGCCGTTGTCTATTAGACTTACGTATTCGAGACTTGTGGGAATTGAATTATTACTTACAATGGATGGTCTATATAAGCAAGCGCACCTTTATTTACGAAAAGTAAATCAAGTGTGACGTTATTTTAGAGGTCATGTTGTGTGTCAAAGTGTGAGTCAATAAGACCTAATGTTCCTCGTAGTGCTCTCTTGACGTTAGAGCTTTGTAATTAACGTATATCTGTACTGTCTGCATTTCTTGTCAATAATCATTCGGTACATTTCACTTCTACCTTCTTATATGTTGTCAGTCAGTTGTCGATATTTCGTAAAATCAGTCACTGACGGCTGCACCAGTTCTCCGTGACAATCTCCTTAAAAATTCTACCAAAAAGCCTTCCCTTCTGTTAAGGATCTTAAGTGGCCGTAGTTACTTTCCCCTTGGAAGTCTCATCCCGAAGATCCGAATGAAGGACTAACGTGAAACAGTATGCCAGTTGTGACACTTCTTATCTAATTGCCACATGGCCTAAGGATACACATTGTCTTTGATGAAGTAGTTCCCATTGCCTCGTGCATTTACCCACATTTCAGGTGCAGTTTTTCACCCCAAACTAGAGTGACTAACACGATCCCCTGTCCTTTCCCTCACCCTTTTTTTGGCAAGGTCGTTGGCGGAAGGAGCATAGATTGTTGAAAGCCTTTTGCAACCATTACTCATAATTTTTGTTCACAATTTAAGCAGTGGTTGGAATCGAAACAGGGACGTTTCGATTATTAGTCAAACATGCTACACTTAGCCCGCAGGATCAGTTGTATACTGGATACTTCTATTCGGTAGGTAGAGAAGTTGTGAAAAACAGTTTGTTGTAGGTTAGGTTAAGCTTCGAGACCTTCAGTAGAGATATCAGATAAAGCAGTTACTACAGCAGATGTGGTGTCAAATACGGAGAGTGACTTTCTTAAAGTGTAACTTGTTACCAGACAGAGTACTTGCACCAATCGCAGACGTAACGTCTCTCGTTCAAAGGAGTCGTCTCTCCGTCGTATCAGGAACTGAGAATTGTTTGAAATTCGGAAACTGAGGAAATTTTTTACAAATTTGGAGATACATCACAAAAGTTAGACTCCAGTGGAGGCGGCGTGTTTACAAAAAGTAGCACGCATATTGGGTCTAGCGAGGTCCAGAATGAATACGACTGTTAACTAATACTAACAAGAGTATCTAGGGTAACTGTACTTAATTTGCTACGCGACATGTCCACTGGTCACTGCTGTCAGACACGTCAGTCGTTGAGTTATTCGAAGAACCCCTAATCTGCATAGCACGAAAAATATCCTTTGCATTTGGTAAATTCAATTTTCCAGTTGCATATTATTTGTGATAACGGAACACATTCTCGGAGAGCAATATTGAATACATTGCCAGACAACTGCCTCGAGTAACAAACGAGAGAAACCTCACAGAAGAAAATTTCTTAGCTGTCCCAGGTACATGCGTACATAATCTATCCGAGAGTATCATCAGTGACTGAAGGATTGACGACCGCGGTGCAGCTGCAGAAATGTCATCAAGAAAACTAGGAAAACATCTGAATTTCGTTTCACTGACAACCATTCACAAACAACTTTCTCAAAATGCTAGATGAGAACATTGAGGTCAGATCCCAAAATGTCAGAAATACGTGATTTAAAATCACAGACACAGTAAACGGCGATCTAGATAAATAAGTACCAATTAAAACAGTAAGAAATATCAAAGCTTTTCCTAGATTTCCATGAACACCAGCCCCTGTGCGTGCGCACTCAATTTGAGTGATGCGTAACACAACAATGTTGTGGTCATTCTCCACCCGTATGGAATGAAACTTCAGTAGGAGCTTCAGGAAAGACCTCTTTCTACATGCTGTGGTAGCGAAAGGCATACCATCCATTAATGACCATCAGTGTACAAATCCTGGTATGGTCAAATTGCATTGTTCAATGTTTCCTAACTCGTAACATTGTATTCGTGTGTGATTCAGTGTCGCGTTAAATATTTCCTTCCACTTACATGACCTGAAATTAACGGGGATCTGACTTTAAAGTCTACTAACTATAAACCGGAAATTTCTTTTTAATACTGTCGTTGCTTCATTAATATCTTAAATATTAATATAGTGATTCTTTATGTCTAGCTGAAATACATGTAGCAAGCGCTACGTTATGAATCAATCCGTGACTAATTGAATCCCTTCCTGTGGGTCATTGAATTTTCTGTCATCAATATCGCTAAGCATAGATAAGAGAAACGGTTAACTAATTGTTATTCTAGCGGCTCTGAGCCTGCCTATGTGTTAAGCTGCGAAGGGCATCCGTTTGGGCGCGAAAGGCACGCAGCCCTCCCTTCCTGCGTCTTGCTGCTGCCGACAGAAACTTACGGGAAGGCCGTGATTAAAGTCTCAGCCAAATTCATTGCAGGAAACGATGCCTCAGCGAGCACACCGCCCGACTGGGCTGAGCCTCGTGCGGAACATAATTGCCGCCACGTACGAGATAGGATCAACGCGAGCGGCGACGCCTTCTTAAGCGCCTGATTCATGAATTTAATTAGGAGGGAAGCATCAGGCAACACAGCGGATAAACAGCCCGGGAGTTATGCGTCGTGGGGTAGCACCAACATCAACACAAACAGTAAGCAAGAGCTGAAGCGCTACTCCGATTTGTAACACAAACAGTAGAACGATTACGCTTTCAACTAACTCAGCGACTGGTTGCTGGACGACTATTATTATCATAGACCAATCATTTGCATTACGTAGCGCGCGGAGGGCAGGCGACAGGCAGGAAGCGTAGGAGATCGCAGGTCACCTAAACAGGAATCTGTCGGCGAAGAGTTCAGACCATTCTATCTGTTACATTTGCTATCTACGTATGGGGCTCCCCAATCCAAGTATTGTTTTTCTAAACTTATTTCCTAATATCGCTACGGGTTGTCATGTATACTCTCCAATAATGATTCTGGATATTCGGTTTTAGATGCTGGATTGTCTCTTTCACAATCGGTATTCCGCCTCATGTAAACTGTCAACCGTTTTTGAACCAAACTTCAGTTGTCAGGTTCCAAATTATTTTTAAAAGACCGCTCCTAATCTCGCCAGAGTGAAATTTGTGCAGTAACGACAAAGAAGAAGCCAGAAATTATCTGCCTGAAACATATATCTCAAGAAAAACAACCACTGTGCCAACTATATCAAAAATCGAAACAGCTGAAATCCCGTGTCCATTAGTATAAAACAACTGAGGTGTGAAATCCGATTTTGACATTCGGTTTTGGTCTTTCGGAAGTTATATTGAACGCAGTTTTAGCAAATGAGGATTTTATACTGGAAGCCATAGCTACGCAAAACATAAAGACAAAATAACTCAAGGGAGACAAGTAACGAAACGGCATCACAACAAATTACTAGTATTAGGCTAAATTTTCAGTGTTTGCTCCCTTTGATGAAACTGTGAGCAGTGGCATAAATCATTAAAGTGAGATGCTGGTACTACTACCGCTTTTACAAAAGGCGTAAGAAATTAATTAACTGTATCGTCGTTTTATGCGACTATCAAGAAAAAGCTGGGGTATTTTAGTTTTGCGTTCACACTGTGAAGTCAGCAGATTAGATAAAAACAGCAAAAAGTATGCACCTACATCTACATCTACATAGGTACAGTTCGTGGCGGAGGAACCGTATACCAGTACTAGTCATTTCCTGTCGTCTTCCAGTCGCCAACAGAGCAAGAGACAAACGACTATCTGTATACCTTCGTATGAACTCTAATTTATCGTCTCACCTTGGTTGTCCTGACGCGAATTTTATGTTGGTGGCAGTAGAATCGCTCTGCAGTCAGCTTCAGATGCCGGTTGTCTAAATTTCCTCAATAGTGTTCCTCGATAAGAACGTTGCCTTCCACCCACGGAGCTCCCGAAACTTCTCCGTGACACACATGTGTTATTCGAACCTACCGGTATAAATCTAACAGCACGCCCCTGAATTACTTCGATATCTTCCTTTAATCCGATCTCTTGGACATCCCAAACACTCGAGCAGTACTTAAGAATGTTCTACATCTACATCTACATGGTTACTCTCCAATTCACACTTAAGTGTATGGCAGAGGATTCATCGAACCATTTTCATACTACTTCTCTACCATTCCACTCTCGAATGGCGCATAGGAAAAAGGAACACGTAAATCTTTCAGTTCGAGCTCTGATTTCTTTTATTTTATTATGACGATCATTTCTCCCTACGTAGTTGCGTGTCAACAAAATATTTACTCATTCGGAAGAGAAAGTTGGTGATTGAAATTTCGTAAACAGACCTCGCCGCAAAGAAAACAGCCTTTGTATCAGTGACTGCCTACCCAAGCCGCGTATCTTATCAGTGACACTCTCACCCCTATTGCTCGATAACACGAAACGAGCTGCCCTTCTTTGCACTTTTTCAATGTCCTCCGTCAATCCTACCTCGTAAGGATCCCATACCATCCAGCAATATTCCAGAAGAGGACGGACAAACGTAATGTAGGCTGTCTCTATAGTGGGTTTGTCGTATCTTCTAAGTGTTCTGCCAACAAAACGCAGTCTTTGTTTCGCCTTCTCGACAATATTATCTATGTGGTCTTTCCAATTTAAGTTACTCGTAATTGTAATTTCTAGGGATTTAGTCGAATTGACAGCCCTTAGATTTGTGCGATTTTCTATTAGTACCCATGTGGATGACCTCGCACTTTTCTTTGTTTAGTGTTAATTGCCACTTTTCGCACCATACAGAAATTCTCTCTAGATAATTTTGTAATTGGAATTTATAAATTACAGCGTCATCTGCGAACTATCTAAGGGGGCTGCTCAGATTATCACCTACATCATTTATATAAATCAGGAACAGCAGAGGGCCTAAGACACTACCTTGCGGAACGCCAGTTATCACTTCTGTTCTACAATATTATTTACCGTCTATTACTACGAACTGTGACCGCTCTGAGAGGAAATCACGAATCCAGTCACACAACTGAGACGATACTCCATATGCACGCTATTTGGTTAATAGGCACTTGTGAGGACGGTATCAAAAGCCTTCTGGAAATCTAGGAATATGCAATCGATCTGGGATCCCTTGTCGACAGCACTCATTACTTCATGGGAATAAAGAGCTGGCTGTGTTTCTGAATCCGTGTTGGTTATGTATCAACAAGTCATTTTCTTCAAGGTGATTCATAATGTTACAGTACAAAATATGCTCCAAAATCCTACTGCAAATTAAAGTCAGTGATATGGGTCTGTAATTCAATGGGTTACTCCTATTTACTTTCTTGAATATTGGTGTGACCTTTGCTACTTTCCAGTCTTTAGGAACAGACCTTCCAAGTGAGCGGTTGTATATGATTGCTAAGAAAGGCGCTATTGTGTCTGCATTCTCCGAGAGGAACCTGATTGGTATACCATCTGGACCGGAAGACTCGCTTTTCTTAAGTGATTTGAGTTGTTTCGTAACACCTAAGATATATACTTTTAGGTCACTCATGCTAACGGGTGTTCTGGTTTCGAATTCTGGAATATTTACTTCGTCTTCTATCGTGAAAGAATTACGGAAAACTGTATTTAGCAACCCCGCTTTAGTGGCACCATCATCGGTAACATTTCCATCGCTATCGCGCAGTGACGGTATTGACTGTTTTTTGCCACTGGTGTACTTTACATACGACCAGAATCTCTTTGGGTTTTCTACCATGTTTTGAGACTATATTTCATTGTGGAAACTATTAAAAGCATATCGCATTGACGTCCGCACTAAATATCGAGCTTCCGTGAAACTTAGCCAGTCTTAGGGATTTTGGGTTCTTCTGAATTTGGTATGCATTTTTCGTTGCTTCTGCATTTTACGTGCGGTCTCCTTTGTAGATGAACCACACATTCCTAAAATTCTCCCAAATGACTAAAGTTGACCTACAAAAGTTTTTACATGCTCGTTTCATTCCATATCACTTTGAAACATTATGCACAGATGTTTGAACGACGTGACTGTATCAGGCAGCACGCTACTAAACATTCCGGGTATGTTTTCGCTACTGTTCTGCATTAACTCACATGTTTCTGCATTTAAAGCTGGCTGTCATTTATCGCGCCAATTAGAAGTTTTGTCCAAGTCGTTTCACGTCCTCCAGTAATCATTCAAATTCGCCACCTTCCTACACACCACAGCGCAATCGCAGATTGCTGCCCACACTGTTCCTCAGATGATTTATGTATATAGAAAATACCTGGAGCACTTCTGACAATACTATTGTTTCTGATGAATACTAGCCGACGAGGACGACATATGTAATAGTTTCTATTGCTTAAGCAGTCTTCGCATTACTCACATATCTACGAACAAAGTCCATATGCTCGTACCTCTGTTAAGTCTGCAGTGGGGCTCCGTGTCAAAAGCTTTCCGGAAATCTAGGAATAAGGCGTCTGCGATCGCCTTCCACACAAGGTTTGTAGGACATAAGGGCAAGCTGAGTTTCGCAAGAGCGATGCTTTCTACAGCCATGCTGATTCGTGGACATAACCTTGTAATCGACAGAGATCACGGCGATTTCGATTAAAACCATAGTTTTCTCGAGAGGCCAGGTAAATATTCCCCATAGCACTATACTGCCCCCGCCGGTACGCGGCGTCGGTTCGAGCCACCTAGCGCTTTTACGATTGGGTACTCGAAAAAGGGCATTGACCACGTGATACAAGAAACTTGATTAATCCGAAGAGGTGACACGTTTCCTTTGATCCATGGTATCTTGATAATATTGAGTACACTGCAAATACAGTTTGTGATATTGTTCAGTAGGCATGGGAACACGCAGGGAGTCCCACGTTCATCAATGTACGTTGAACGGGGTGCTGTGAAACACCAGTGTTAATCTCTGTCGACAGATTTGCTACAAATCTCCGCCTATCCTCTTTTGTAGCGAGGGGAAGTCTTAGAACTGTATGTTCGGTCACGAGGTATTGGCGTCCAATACCTTGTCATCCACTCGTGTTTTCACCCTCCTTCCATCACTTCGTTTATATACTCAAGAAACAGCGAACAGCGACCAGGAACCGCTGACACGCTTTGTCATGTCGTAGAAGAGCGCTCCCAGGAGCCCGGACCGTGACAATATCCTCTTGGTCAAAGTTATTTATGTCATTGTATTATCCTGTTTTCAGACCATGCCGTCATTAGAATGAATCCTCATTCGTTTCTGCCCCTCTTATGTAGTTTCCTTCCCGCGCTATGTCCTCGCAAAGCCACCAGATTATAATAAATCTCGCCGTGGGCAAGAAATACAACCTGTAGGCTCTTCAGTGCATGAATACACGATGTCTATCCTGGTGTGTGTGTGTGTGTGTGTGTGTGTGTGTGTGTGTGTGTGTGTGTGGCTCTTCAGTGCATGAATACGCGATGTCTATCCTGGTGTGTGTGTGTGTGGCTTGTTTACATAGCTTTAAATAATGGACGTGATTTCGAACGACAGAAAAAGAAAGCCCCGTCTGGGAAACGTAGAATAGTAAATTTCCTTGAGGCCCAGAACCTTATGTCCACGAACCAGTTCGATTTCAGAAAGCATTGCTCGTACAAAACTTAGCTTTCGCTGTTCTTACCTGTGAATGACAGAAAACAGATAGGCTCCATATTTCTAGATTTCCGAAAACCATTTGACACAAAGCACCTCCGCAGACTGTTATCGAAGTACGACAATGAGAATAGGTTCCCAGACATGTAAGTGGCTGGAACACTTCTTAAGTAGTAGAACTCAGTATGTTGCCCTCCATGGCGAGTGTCCATCAGAGGTGAAAGTAATGTCAAGAGTGACGCAGGAAAGTGTGACAGCCGCGCGGGATTAGCCGAGCGGCCTGGGGCAGCAGTCGTGGACTGTGCGGCTGGTCCTGGCGGAGGTTCGAGTCCTCCCTCGGGCATGGGTGTGTGTGTTTGTCCTTAGGATAATTTAGATTAAGTAGTGTGTGTAAGCTTAGGGACTGATGACCTTAGCAGTTAAGTCCCATAAGATTTCACACACATTTGAACAAAAGTGTGACAGGATTGCCTTTATTCTTTATATACGTAAATGATCTGGAGGGTAGTGATGGCAGAAATCTGCGGTTGTTTGCTGTCTTGAGACAGTCAAGGTAGAAAAATAGTCAAAATGGCTTCAAATTCTGGTTAGAATACAATTAAAATTACTGGAAAACTAAGATGACAGAAGTAGACTAACAATCTGTGTCTGTCTGCTTCGACTTTTAATTTATTACCAGTTATTACATGGGTATTGTGCAAAATAAAGAAAAATTAAGCATTTAATATATAATCCAGAATTTTAAGTGAATGTTCGAGGAATATAGATTACTAAATGCAACACACTTGTTCTAGTTACTCTTAAGATGTCGACATAGAAGTTGGGTAATAAACACCACAAACGGCATACCATCGGTTTTAAAAAGAGAATTAATACTGCTAGAATGGCTATGAAGTTTTTCGTGATGGGGTCTTCGAATAAAAATTTCTTGCCGCGTCAGATTCATATAAAATTCTAAGCTTTTGGTGATACCCTCCATCATCTTCCCGAGGGACTAGAACGACTGTCGTGAACTGGCAAGGTTCCCTCTTTTATACCCATAGAACGGCATCCGCTTGGCTGGATTACGACATGACGGCGCGTATACAGGTGGCGCTCTCTAAGTCCATAGATTTTGTTTGCGCTCTCTCTCTAGCGTTGCCGGCAGCGTCATCCATCGCATCATGTGGTTAACTGCGAGAAGTATTCTTCGTGGTTTTTCCTTGTCAAGTCTACGCTTCCTTGCATTGCTAGATGAAATTGTTTGTTTCAACAAAGTCTAATTTCAACTCTTCTCTAATTACAGAGTCCAAATAGTTCGAAACGTGAGCAGTTATTTGCATTTATTCAATCAAAATCTTATGATTTTTGAATAGGTTGTGCTCTGCTTCGGCTAATTTATGCAAATGCCTGTTTTTAAGGTGACGTTAATGCTCGACGCAACGATCGGAAATCTACCGCATAGACTGGCCCTCGGAACTCTTGCCTCACTTGCAAGGTAAGTTACAAATTCCCGGCACTTGTAGGACGAGATACTTTTAACGGAACGTAACATTTGTTTAATTTGTCTTGGTGGCAGGAAGGCTGGTTTGATTCCATGTAGCCGCGCGGGATTAGCCGAGCGGTCTGAGGCTCACAGTGTCGCCTTTTTTTATTTTATTTTTTATTTTTTTACTTTTATTTGGCCTTTGAGTGTGTACTCAATTTAGCCATAAGCAACACATAGTGACAATGTACATATAATTGAATAAGCAAATACAGAAATGCATATTTACAAGAATAAAAAGCTTAACTGTTACAGTTTTGTACATAATGTTTTAAAAATTGAGTTGGAAAATAATTAAAAGTTTCTTGGCTTACAGTTCACACCAATTCTGAAATATCTGCATCAGCAAGACATATTTATAATTTACGTACACCATTAAAACCTACAGATTGTAACCAGTACTCTTGATGAAGTTAACTGTCACTTTATATAGACGAACGTCTTTAGTACACGAAAGAGAAGAAGCTGATTGAGGAAGATGGTAGCTCATACTCAGCAATGTCTTCAGAAAGACCAACCGTTCACGGTCAAATTTGGGGCACATAAATAAGATGTGGTTGACATCAGCTTCCGACTCAGGATCACACTCACATGCTGGTGAACTGTAAACGTTGATCCGATGTAGATGTTGTGGGAAAGAGGCAAGATTGAAGCGGAGTCTTATGATGGAAGAAATCGTGGATCGGTCCAGATGTGTCCTCATGAACCACGGCTGTGAAGGAATCCGAGGTTGTAGCACTGCGTAATAACCGCCTTTTGTCTGTTGAGAAACGTTCCACATTTCCTGCCATTGTTGTCTTGCGTGATCCCAGTGTCGCCTTGAGTGTCGAGCGAGCAGGTTGTTGATAACATCCGCCTGTGCCGCAGCACCGCTTGTGTCAAAGCTACTCAGTCTTGTTGGTGTATTGCCCGGAGTCACATTGTAGTTGCGTAGCGGAGTTTGTTGTCGTTTTCCTCTTGGCGGCGGTGTTTTCTGCCCGCGCCATGGGGTCTGTCGAGTCTCCTAAATATATTCCTCCTCGAGCTACTGTTCGTTTCAGTTTTGACAAGAGTACGCGTCGTGTTCAACCTGGCACCTTAGAAATCCACGATTGGTTGGCTGATGTTATCCGTGTTACACCTAACCAGGTAGATACTGATTAGTTTGATTCTGATTTGTATGCATTGTTTGTGAAGTCTTATGATCCCGTTCAAGTAGAGTGGCTTCTCTCCCGGGCTGGTTCTAAAGTGTTGTTTACACATCGCGATGGTTCTGTTAGTCAAGTCCTCCTAGAAAATGCGGCAATCGAGGATACTCCGTTCAGAATTTATAACCTTCATCCTGAAGTGGACGATTCATTTCTTAAAACAACGTTGCTTCCGTTTCGAGTCATACGGCATATTCGATGGGAACACTGGTCAGCACAACATCGCTTCCAGTGTTATAATGGTATCCGGACTGTGGATATGTTCCTTAAAAAGAATATTCCTTCGCACTTCACTGTTTGTGGTTACCGCATCCATGTTACGTATACAGGGGAAGAACGAACTTGTTTTCTCTGTAACGAAAGTGGTCATCTCAGATCTGATTGCCTGCGCCGTACTACTGTTCTGACGTCGTCTTATCAAAAACGTCTTCCTTTAACGTTAGCAGACATAGTAACTTCGCAGTCAACTGTCAGTCAGTGTCCAGCTTTAAGCGATGTAGGGGCAACATTACCCCCTACTCCTCGCGAATTTCCACCGTTACCGACGCGTACCAGTGCGGCCTCTGTCCATAATGGGACGACGGCTCCTGCAGCACACGCCAAACGCCGGCGAACTGAAGACGGTACAGATTGCAAGGACGCCCCACTCCAGTCTCGTTCTTCTGACACGGCGTTGACAGAGGGTGCATCTTCTGGCGGTAATGGGTTGTCTACTGATGTTAATTGTGATTCCAGTATTACCGGAGAGGATGTAGCTGCTTCTGTTGATGTTGAAATGTGCGTTCAATCTGCGTCCCCCACTTCACCCGTCGACGAGACGGTTCCCGTGGGTTCCGTTGTTCCCGCAGAGACGTCGCCTGCTGGCCAGCCTTTGCAGTGTTCCAGTGCAGTACCACCCCTCCTCCACGCTGAGACGGTCGAGCAACAGGATTCTTCGGTTCCTCTTCCTGATCTTCAGGAGATGATGACACCCGACACCGGCACTCCATTACCTGTCTCTTCTGTGCCTGATGCTGCTGTTGGTCGTTCTGAGTTGTGTTTCCCGATTTCCGATAAGTGCGGTGACGATGGCTCCTCTGTCAAATCGGAGCTTGATGTGCCCCCAACCCCTCCACATCAAGAGTGTGTATTTTCACTGAGTAGTGTGAAACAGGGTTTTCAACCTGTCCGTCCCGCAGCGCGTCGTAGAAAGAAAAGCGAGGATTCCTCGGCGTCAGGTGCGGAGGACTAGCATTATACCTTCTCTTCCCCGCCTCCGGACTTTGGGGAGAAACGGACGTGATAGTGCTTGTTCCTTAATGTTGTTTTATTGACCTAACACGTGTTAATGGATGCAGGCGTATACGTTTCTAACCCTCAATGTTAATAAGATACGTTCCCAATTATGACTTGCTGCGTTACGCCATTTTGTTTACGATTCCCAAGCTGATATTGTGTGTTTGCAAGGGGTATTATTTGATGTCTTCCTGGCTATTCTATGTTTTTCAGTGTCGCCCCTGAAAATTCTACCGGTATGGCTTTGCCTTATCGAGATGGAATCCCGCTGACGGACTTCGAAACGCTAGATAATGGTCGCTGTATAGGCTGTAGTTTTTATGACCTCACCTTAATTTTTCTTTACGCTTCGTCTGGATCCGGTCGTTCATCCGATCGCGCGCGGATCTATAAGGAAGAAGTTGTTTATTTACCCCGACGGAACCAGAGCAAGGTTTTGTTAGGGAGCGATTTTAACCGCATCTTACACCGTGTTGATCAGACCACCAATTATACATTTTGTCGTGAACTTAATGATATGGTGACGTCCTTGCACCTCCAGGATGCTTGGGTTTGCAGATATCCTACATTGGTGCGGTTTACGTTTTTTACAGCTACTTCAAGTAGCCGATTAGACCGCTTTTGTTTATCTGCCCCCATATGTAGTCAGCTTCTATCGCTGTCGTATGGTGGCGGACAACCCAGTCCCAGACGCGTTATTCCTCACTTCTCGAATGGTGGACTACCTTTGCTAAACCCCAGATTCGAAATACACTCAACCATTTTAGCGCTGAAAAAGCGGCTGAAATAAGGCGCGCTATGGAATTTTATTACGCAGTCCTTCGCGATCTTTACGATAATGCTCGTGATGCCCCCTTGAGGGTCTTCGACGTCCACCGTGTGAAGGCAAAACTTCTCCAAATCAAACGTAGGCAAACGGACGGGGTCCGACTGCGTCCCCAGCCTCGTTCAATCGTACAGGATGAGTTGACCTCTCTCTATCACCTTTTCCGGCTTCACAAGCGATCCCAAAGGACGAGTCTTTCTACCATTCGTCCTCTAGATGGGCGTGAGTGGTCCTCCCAATCTGATATCATGCGTGAAATTTACCAGTACTACTCCGAGCTTTATGCTGAAGTGGATTCAGACGGTCCACCGTCTGTTGATTTCACCTCCCTCCTTGATCGTGTCGTTACACCACCTCTCCTGGAAGAGGTTTTCTCTGTATTCCATCGCGATGATATACTTGATATTGTGGCTCGTTCTCCCTCCCATAAATCACCTGGCCCCTGTGGCCTTCCCAAAGAATTTTATATTCGATTTAGGCCCCTAATAGGAGATACGACAACTTCCATGGTGAATGAAGTGTTCCACGGAGGCCTTCTCCCGCCCAGCTTTAAGGTTGCTAAAATAGTCCTGATTCCCAAAAAGCCGGAATGTTTGCGTGTGGATCAGGCTCGCCCAATAACCCTCTTCAACTATGATTATAAAATAGTGGCGTGAGAGGTCAATAGCCGACTATCGGTATTGTTGACTACCATCATCGCGAGTCATCAAAGTTGTCTTCCGGGTCGTACTCTCCTGACTTCCGTTGCTGAAAGTCGAGACTTAATTTCGATTGCCTCCACCATTCCCGTGCCAAGCGTTTTGCTTTTCATTGATTTTCACCAAGCGTTCGACCGCGTCAATCATGGATTTCTTATGCGAGTATTGACGACTGTTGGTTTTAACAATGCTGCAGGACGGCTGTTTAGCACTCTACTCACTGGTATTCGGGCGTACATTGACGTAAAAGGCCGTCTTACTTCCCCCATCGAGTGTGTCAGGGCGTCCTTCAAGGGAGTCCATTAACAATGTCGCTCTACGTGCTGTTTCTGGAACCATTATTGCGAACTGTAGCTGCTCGTTTGAGTGGCTGGTGGCTGCTGGCAGAAAGGTTTACCGTTCGTGCATATGCTGATGACGTTATGGTTCTTCTCCGTACCCATGATGATATACCACTGCTGAAGGAAGTCTTGGATGCCTTTTGTCGTCTTACGGGAGTGCGGGTTAATGACCAGAAATATCGTTTACTCAATTTGCGAGGATTTGACGCTGTTGAAATTCCATGGGCTTGGAAGGTCAGCCGATATCGATCGTTGGATGTTATAATTGACAGCTGTCCGCTAAAGATGGCTACGATAAACTGGAAGTCTGTCACGGATAAGATTGAGGATGCAATCATTGAACACGAGCGTCGCTCCCTCTCACTTCTTCTTAAAGTTCGGGCCATGGAAACGTATGTGTAAAGTAAGGCTTATTTTATTGCACAAATCTTTCTACTTCCAGCGATGATGTCCCGAAAGTTGCAAAGTTTAACTGACAGGTTTATCTGGCGCCACTCTGTATTTCGTGTGCATTATGGGGTCATGGCGCGGCCGCGTTTGCAGGGAGGTTTGGGCCTCCCTGACATTCGGGTTAAGGCTTCTGCCTTGTTCATCCCTGTCGCACCATGTTAACGTGTCAACGCGCCGCTTACAGCTTGCCTTTATGACTGTATCCGACCGGCGAGTTTAACACCTCCAGTAGACATTGGTAGGATTAGTTATAAATTACGGCACGTTAAGGAATTTTTTCTTGAGGTCAGTTATTTAGGAGTAAATATCCTTTCCCAAACGAAGCTCTCCCTAAAAATGCTGTTAAGCCGCTGGCCAGTTTCTTATAGTCTTCCCTCTGTGGAAGCCCTGTCGCCAGAAACGAACTGGAAGACTGTTTGGTCTAACATCAGCCTCCCGGGGGAGATTCTCGTGCGTCCCGATTCAACCTTCTTTCCTCGATCGAAGAACAATACCGTCATGTGGCTTGTTGGCTATTATGTCCACTACGTGATGGTGAGTGGATATGACGCAGATCCGTGTGCCTTTTCCCAATATATGGCCACCGCACATTGGACGTGGCTCCGGATGCCCCGTTATCGTGAATTTTTTTGTAATGTGTTGTATTTTGTTTTTCATCGCCAAGGCGTTGGATGAGTTGCCAGCCCACCTTTTTTATTTTTTTTACTTTGTGGACACTTCTATGGATTTAGATGCTCCACAATGTAGAAGTGACGGAAGAAAGAATCTGTGGGCACTTTAAAATTGACGCCCCATTCCTTCCTATACGTTTTTCTGATTTCACTATTCTGTTTCTGTCGAAATGACTTCTTTTGCCTTATTTTAATTGATTGCCCTCAATAAGTGTTTTGGAAAAAACGAGAATATTTTGGTTTTTTTGAAGGAATACACTGCCATTTGAGTGTATATTTCGGTGTGTTTCCTGTGTCAAGAAAAAAAAGCGGAATCGGCAGTATGATAGATTGATAAATTTTCTGAACAGCTTTGATCTGATGTCACTGACGGAATACTCGTTCCTTCTGAACACCATCTTCAGATGATTGACGAATCTGACATCTTCCTTCTTAGTAAGCGACTGAACGTTGCCCCAGCTACAAAAGCTAGCAGTGGCCGAGATTATTCGTAGATTGGAACAAGCTGTTCGGCATCTTCCTGAGAAAGCGGTAGATGAGGTAAGACTAGCTACTATCCTGATTTTAGCGATAGCCAAGTCTCCTAAGTCCAGTAATAGCAGAGCGAAAAGAGGACTGAAATCTTTGGATAAGACTGAAGAATTAGTCGCCTTACGAACTGACATGGGGATGCTATGATTATTCTCAATGCTCCGGACAATAAGCGAGTGTGTTTACTATTGGAAGTTAGTTCATATCGAAATCTCAGACGGGATCTCACATCGGCACTCTCCTGGAAGGTAGAGGAGCTACTTCAGATTTCTGGCTTCTCTGACTAACTTGTGAACAATTGGAGGCCTAGAGCACCGAGGCCGGCTAGGCTGTGTGGTCTGCCTAAGTTACACAAAGACGGCGTCGCATTAAGACCATTTATTAGTGTTAACGGCTCTCCTGCTTACAGGATGGCCAACTATCTGACGTAACAATTGGCACCTACGGTTGGTCTCTGTAGACAACATATTAAAAGCTCAAATATCTTTGTTGATAACGTAAAGCATATTAGGATAGGCCCGAATGGAATAATGCTTCGCCTCCACTTGATCTCGCTGCTTACGAACTTACCGGTGGGAAGACATATTATAACTGTTGGCCACGCTTTTGTCCTCGGAAATTCTAAAACTATTGCGGCACACTTTGATGATCACTTATATCATGTACGGAGGAAATTATTGCGAAATGACTGGCGGAACAGCTATGGGTTCGCCAGTGCCACCAGCGTTAGCCAAATTTTTCATTAAAGATTTTGAAGAAAGATAGTTGAACCGTCCTCCCTTCCATCCATTTTGCTTCTTCAATTATGTTGATATGGTTTTAATCTGGCGCATAGCAGTGAGGCGCTGCAGCAGTTCGTTGAGCATTTGAATGGTTTACATCCCAACATAAGATTTTCAGTGGAGGTGGAGATGTGTTGGTCGAACGGAAATAGATGGACGATTTCGCCATTCTGTTTACAGGAAACCGACGCAAACAGAGCTTTATCTAAGCGGGTGCTACTTTCACCATCCAGCTCAGAAGAGACCTATGCTGGATATCTTACTATACAGAGCCAGAACAATTTCGGACGTGGACCACATCGGTTCCGAGAGTAAGCATCTGAAGACGGTGTTCAGAAAGAACGGGTATTCCGTCTGTGAAATTAGACAAATGCTATTGAGAAAACCAAGGCATGCCGCAGTTCAAACAAGCCAAGAGGACCTACACAAAGCTTCCTTTTTCCGGTATAACAAGATAGGTAAAGCATAAAATTTTGTCTGAACAAAGCAAAACATTGGCTCACGTTTCAAAGTGTCTCTGTGGTCAGAGAAGCAGTTGACATTAGACTTGATGAAAAGAACTTCAGTAGGGACACCGCCTATGCACTTAGCAATGTACGGAAGCGAGCACTTGAGTAAGAGGAAGAAAAAGAGATGATGAAGCGATGGATTGTGCTGCAAGCAACGCTAGGTAGAGAGCACAAGCAAATCTGTGGACGTAGAGGCCACCACCTCTGTACGCGCCATCATGACAAAAACCAACCAATCAAATGCCGTTCTCTGGGTATAAAAGAAGATACCTAACCATCTCATGACAGTCAGTTTTAGTCCATGACGAAGATGATGGACGTTGCAATGTTGTCCGAATTTAACGTGAGCCGAGATATTTTTTTGCGATTCTGCTAGTAAACTGTGTTCTTTTACAAATGAGGAAGTAAGTCCAATTGAGTAGCATACTTACTTTCTTCACGGAAGAGAAAGGAAGAGTTAAAAGTGGTATAAATATAAGTGAGGAACAGGAAATATTTAGACATAAGAAGAGAAAAGAAAGAGAAAATAAACTTTAACTGAAAAAAACAGAAAAATGAAGAAATGAGAAAAAATTAAGGAAACATCCACCGAGTATGCAAGTGACTGTTTTAAAAACCCTTCCTTATTTTCGTCTTGATATGATGCTCTTTTGTCTGTGTTTGCTTAAACAATACCAAATGTTTTTAAGTGGGGGCCGCCTTTAGCAAAACATTCTTTTGTTTTTGTCCCAGACATGTTTCACTTCAGTTGCAGCGTCATCAGTCATTCTTTTTATTGTTATGGCTTCTTACCACATGGTGTGGTTTCCCTGCGGTTGTTGTTGTTGTTGTGGTCTTCAGTCCTGAGACTGGTTTGATGCAGCTCTCCATGCTACTCTATCCTGTTTAAGCTTCTTCATCTCCCTTTCCTGCTGTATTATGTTTTTATACTGTGTGTTTATTTACAGTTTGTCACCTGCAAGGTTTCTTTATTCGTCATCTTACTCATTGCCAAGTTCAGTGTTTTGAGTTGTCACTGTCACTGTGTATGAGCTGATAGTGACAGTGACAACTCAAAACACTGAACTGGGCAATGAATGCACTGAATGAGTCACACATCAGCGTCGACAAAGGAAGACGCAGATGAGATGCACACCACATAGAGCTGGAAAAAAATGAAGAGAGGGGCGGGGAGGTATATTTTGAAGCTCAGAGGCAAAAGCAAAAGTGGAAAATCTGAGATGCTAACGCTGAAGCAAGTTACAGCCTCGGGCAGAAGACAGGCTTCCTCAATAAGCGCCTCCCTCTGTGGCGGCAAATCGGTTACGACCCTCCTGGGAGGCCCCAGAGCAACAGCGGGCGCCGATGGCTGGGGGTGGGGGCGGATGCGGTAATCACGGCCGCCTCGCTAATTTGGGCGCCGCTGCCTCACGACGGCGGCGGCCGCTGCGCGGAAGCGCGGGGCGGCGCCGCGGGCGGCTGGGTTGGCGTCGGCGTCGGCGTCGGCGTCGGCGGCGGCGTCGCCGGAAATTGCAGTGATTGGTAGGTTAGGCTAGGGACGCCGGAGATGACGGCGGGGGCGTACGTTGCGACGCCCGAGACGTGCGCTCGCAGCGACGGAAGCGTGTCGCCGTGTCTCCTGGCAAGCTGGCGACTTCCACTGCAGTCGAGGGCAGGCGAGGTCGGGGTACTGACTGCAGCTGGTCTCGTCGTTTCGTTCAGCTCTCACCGACTATCAAGCTGTTGCCCATGCCACCCACTACTACAGTGTGCAAGTATAAAACCCTCACGTCTTTTTTCCCATCATAACAAACTGCCGAAAGCGACATGAATGAGCAACCAACAGAGGTGTGTGAGGATTGTGAGACTAAATACGAAGCATCAGGTAAATACTGTTATCGTGATGAAAGGCGTGGTGTCCTGTATACTGTAGCACCCAGTCAAATTTACCACTGAATGAATTACCGCCTTACAGTCGATTGATACTTGATGTAAAGGAGCCAGACGGACTGCAGTGTCAGTACGTCAGAACACGTCTGAAATGGAGGCATTCATATAGTTCGTCAACGGAATGGGACAGGACAGACCAGGAATTAAAGTCAAGGTTTGTTGAGAAGGATGTGGGAGTGCGATGGGGTTGGAGTGGTTGGGGAATAACGGAGTCGTCGGCTGCTAACACCAGAAGTTTACCTACCCTACCTGATCAGAAGTGTCGGGGCAGTCATGCACATTGCGAAACTTCCTACTAGATGTTACAAGAGATGGGAGCGGCAGCATGAAAGGAAGCCGAGATTACAGAATTGTCGGTAGAGAAACAGAGACAGCGGAATGGGTCCGTCAGACAGGGTAATGGGTCCGTCAGCATAGTCAGGGACTTATAACATGGACTAATCACTGGCTGTAATCGGAGTAACAAATCCAGCAAGAATATTTCAACCCTTGTAAAGCTGCTGAAGTGTTGGTGATGTAATTGTGAACTTGAAAGCCTTGTAAAAACCGCATCTAAGCCAAGACCAGTCTGATCTTATGTACTGCCAGACAGGGACCGTCGAGCATTACGGAAGACGGTTGTAAAAAATCGGAATAAATCAGCGTAGGGTATGAATCTTTCGGTCCAAAGTTATACCAGCAGTCGATCTCTCACGTAGTCCGCGCAAGCAGTTTAAAGGAATAGGGTACAATGGTCTATCAGCTCCTCAAAATTAGATGATAAATGGCGATAGAGGTGGGGCAGAGAGCGACGGCACTGCTCATTGTCTCACTGGAAACAAGTGGTTTGGAGTGACCAGCCAAGCACTCTGTGCCATTCTGATGTTTAGTGCCAACAGTGGAGTATAGTGGTGGTGGTGATATGATACGGAGGTGATTTTCGTGGTTAGAGTGTAGTCCACTTATTCTCTGTAAGATAACGCTAAATTTCGAAATATTAGTCTTAACTGAGAAAAATTTTAACATCGAGTGTATTAAGTATTGAAAGAATATCTATTGGGGCCAAATGATAGTTTGTGGCAGACAGACTCGAAACCGATTTCGCACCTACCGCGAACGGTCGCCTTAACTTTCTCGGCTGTCAGTCCATACTTCCGAATCTCCATACGCCACAATACCTGAGCCACCTAGTACTCGCAGCTTTACCTAAGATTGCGGAAACGGGTTTAATGACTCCTACATGTTCAACGTTAGTAGCATCGCCATTTCGCCTCGACAACTCTGTAATATTTATTTTTACTGTATATTCTCCTTCAGACATGTTAGAATGCCTGAAGGAACAGACATCAGAAAACAAAGCGCTGAATGTTTAAGAATACGAACTCATTTGACGGCACTGTGTATTGCGTACACTAGAGAAACAGATCGGAGACTATGATTGTTTTTATCTTCATGACAAACCACCCTGTCAAGCAACATGATCTATGAGGCTATGTATGTGAACAGTAACACTCCTGATATGGACAGGCGCGCCCACAATTCCGATCTGAATTCAATGAACCACCTTTCGGACGAACTGGAACGTCGACTACCCTCCAGATCCCTGCGTCCAATTCATTAACTTCTCTGCTTTCGGCTCTTGGGGAAGAACGAGCTACCATTCCTCCGTAAACATTCAGATACCTTATTGAAAATATTCCCAGCAGAGTTCTGGTCGTCTCAAAGGCGAAGCCTGGACACGCCCCATATTAATGTCCACTTACAGGTATCCAGATACTTTTGATTAGGTAGTGTAGTTTCCCTGTACTCACTCGTGTTTTAGCAATAGTTTGCTTGTTTCTGTGTCTCATGTCTTCAATTTATTACTTTACTTTGATTTCGTGGTGCACTGCAAGTTGTTAGTTGGATATTTATTCCATGGAGTGTTCCCACACAAGAAAATCAAATACCTGAGAGTGAAAATTAATAACAGTGTGTATTACCTATACGGAGAAAAAAATCTACACTGTGTAATAATAAGACTAAATTATTGAAGGAATTTTTTGTTGTGAGCCGTGATTATCACTCAGCACGTGGCGCCAAAGCCGTAGGTGTTTTCTCGCTGACAATGTGTAAGAACGCTCAGGATCGTTGTATGAGCCCGGTGCTAGCGCCACCGGAGTTCATGACCGCCCACAAGGTGCAGGGAAAGACCCAGCACACTAGGAGCAATTGAATGAGGAAACGCTTGGCGGCTGGCGTCCTAGCGGGAGAACAATACCGATTGGGGCGCAGACTAGACGGATAACAGGCTGGCTGGTTTTGCCCTGGTGCCTGAGAAGTCTTTCCTTGGAGTCTCCGGCCAGTACTCGTGGCTTGTGTTATGCGCTCCCGTTCCAGGACTCCAAAAGTGAAACACTAACATTTGACAGTCAAGCGCTTTGTTGGTTAAATTTCCTGACTGTGTGCTACCTGGCAATGCATGTGTAATGTTATGTTCCTTAAAACTATCAGTACCAAGGATATTTTACCATAACGTGCGTTACCAATTAGTGACGGTATCTTATGCCCAATCTAAAAAATTTTAAAATATTAACTAATTGTTGTGGAATAACACTACTGCCGGCCGCTGTGGCCGAGCGCTTCTAGGCGAGGCGGCCGGAGTGGCCGAGCTGTTCTAGGCGCTACAGTCTGGAACCGCACTACCGCTACGGTCACAGGTTCGAATCCTGCCTCGGGCATGGATGTGTGTGATGTCCTTAGGTTAGTTAGGTTTAAGTAGTTCTTAGTTCTAGGGGCTGATGACCTCAGATGTTAAGTTCCATAGTGCTCAGAGCCGTTTGAATTATGTTACCAACACACCAGAGATACTGATTTTTAAGTAGGGTTCAGCATCTGGAAATACCTGTAGGCACACTCTTAGCAATATCAATGCACTTTCAGTAACCTGTTCTACCAACTATATGATAACCACAAAAGAATTTTGAAAAATGACAGTTTACTCTCAACATATTATTTAAAGTGAATATTGACGTATATGTCAGATCTTGAACCTGGAAATATTGGATGCGACATTCGTTCTGAAAAGTGA
Source organism: Schistocerca piceifrons (assembly GCF_021461385.2). Taxonomy (NCBI): domain Eukaryota; kingdom Metazoa; phylum Arthropoda; class Insecta; order Orthoptera; family Acrididae; genus Schistocerca; species Schistocerca piceifrons. Next base: position 315,609,047 of record NC_060138.1, read on the forward strand.
CATCTACTACTGAGATTTAAATCATGGCTGAAGCTATGAAGAAAGTAAAAGTACTAAGGGCAGATCCACGAAAAATGTCATTCTTGTCATCCTTTGCCTTACGAAAGGGACTCATACGAATTAAAATCTATGTTCGGAATATTGTTCATGTTTCCTTAAGGCGAATCAAAGACGCGGATTAAAGTTATCTTGCATTTTTCTGTATGTAATATCCATACTGCTTTTCGCCATCCACAAGTATGTTGTGAACCTGAACAAAAATTTTCTTCCTAGGCCTCGCTTCCGTGATTGTGGCAGAATGCAATGAATCATTTGATCGTCTGGAAGGAATTTGTGGTTTCACTACTGCCACGCGACAACTAATCGAAATTACCGGACCGTATATCATTGGATTTGCGTGACCTAAGTGTAAGCATCTCGTGTCAAGTGCCTCCGGAATACGTAACAAGGGATCCCTGGCATGCAGAATTGCTGCTGCACTGCATTCCAAAAGCTGACCAACAGGTTATTAAGCAGATGGTGATAACATTTTGACTCATCGGTTTATCGGTTTAAGTGTTGGAGTAGTAACTTCCAGCAATACAAGCTCATTCTAGGAAATAGGTATTCATGCTCTACGATTAGGTTTATCATGGTTGGAAAGATGAATTTTCATTTCGACAAAAATACGAACCACATCTAAATTATGAGCGTTTGTAGGCTACCATAGTGTTGAAACTAATTTATCAACTGATGGAAATTCCAGTAAGCCGCGTGGGGTAGGCGTGGGGTCTTGGGCGTCTTGTCAGGATTCGCGCAGCTCCCCCCGGTCGGAGATTCGAGTCCTCTCTCGAGCATGGGGGTGTGTGTGTTGATCTTAGCGTAAGTTAGTTTAAGTTAGATTAGGTAGTGCGTAAGCCGAGGGACCGATGACCTGAGCAGTTTGGTCCCATATTCCTTACCACAAATATTTTCCAGTGCGTAGATCACGACAACCGTCTATAGTTAGCAGTCCTTCATCTCACGCTTCCTCTATCTCTTCTGTCCAACTAATAATATTACTAGCAGAACTGGAGGACTGTGCTGAGTACAGGATATAATATACTGCAGCTAAATGGAAGCACAGTATCAAATTACTACGTTCTCTGGACCTTAACAAGAAGAAGACTAAATTATAGGAAACTGTAATAAAATATGCTGTGTCCTGTAATAACAACACTGACTCCATAAACATAGCTAAATTCACGAAACTGACTACTAAAAATTAGTATTTCAGGCTGCGTGAAAACTACCCAAAATCAAGAGCATACGAAGCTTGTTAAATAAATCGAACGGATAATGGGAAAATTTTTCGAATGCATAAGATGCTCTAAAAGTACACAAATGTGAGAGGTAAGTTGCCACCTGTATATTACAGTATGTAATTACTCAGAGAAGCTGGCAAGTACACATACCGATGTGCAGGGCTCGTAGTACGTCACTGCCATTTCCCTGTAAACATGTTCTCGCTATGAGTGCGGAGTGAAGAAGAGAGCTGAGTGTGACGTGTGTCGTGAGAGCTTCGGGTACATGCTCTATGATATCATTTTGTGACATACAGATATCCATTCCTTCCTCAGTATTGTTTGCAGCTGGTGTATTCATACTCGAGACGAGCCGTAAACACAAGGACTGTCCAACGAAGCCGGCAACTGATCAGCGGTCGAACGGACATGCTGACGTCTTCATTGTAAGCACCCTGTAATAGGTAGTGGTACATTTGCGTCTGCTCGCCCCCCTTACGTACAACTTACCCTAGCGTTCAGCCTACAGTACTCGATCACATCACGTTCTCTCCCGCACTCGCAGAAGTGGCAGACAGTGCGTAAAGCGCGTGAAAGCTCATATCGGGCGTCGGTGCAGAACTTAGCATTTGCAGGTCCTGTCCTCATCCTTCTCGATTTCAAACGTACAACTAAAATTGTTACCGTAATCTATGAACAAAATATCGAATCAAACGACCATCTCTATCGCAATTCGACAGACTTCATAGTTATTTGTCAAGACCTAGCTGAATATCCTGAGTGTTCCATCTGAGCCCCACAGTATCAGCTGCTAGTATAAAATATTGTTCCTTACAAGAATTGCTTCTTTATTACGGGCCGGCCGAAGTGGCCGTGCGGTTAAAGGCGCTGCAGTCTGGAACCGCAAGACCGCTACGATCGCAGGTTCGAATCCTGCCTCGGGCGTGGATGTTTGTGACGTCCTTAGGTTAGTTAGGTTTAACTAGTTCTAAGTCTAGGGGACTAATGACCTCAGCAGTTGAGTCCCATAGTGCTCAGAGCCATTTTTTCTTTATTACGACAAGGTTTGGGTGGCTCAATGACCTGCACGCTATTTTGCTGAGCCGCGTGTTTGTCTCCCACCCCAGCTATTCAACCGAGGAATTGGGACCTACATTTTAACTTGGAATTAGAACCACACCTTGCTTCTGGCGACGCCTTACAATTGTAAGACATGTAAGTTACACTACAACGAAGACAGATAAATCCGACTTCCGACCGAGTATCCATCCCACGACCTCGCGGTTTCATGGCAGGCGGTTGGTTGGTTTGGGGAATGAGACCAGACAGCGAGGTCATCGGTCTCATCGGATTACGGAAGGACGGGGAAGGAAGTCGGCCGTGCCCTTTCAAAGGAACCATCCCGGCATTTGCCTGGAGCGATATAGGGAAATCACGGAAAACCGAAATCAGGATGGCCGGACGCAGGATTGAACCGTCGTCCTTCCGAATGCGAGTCCAGTGTTTAACCACTGCGCCACCCCGTTCGGTCATGGCAGGCGCTTTGCCTCTATGTCGCCATATCCTGCACACACACAAACACACACACACACACACACACACACACACACGCGCGCGCGCGCGCACGCACACACTCACACGCGCACACACACACAAACACACACACACGCACACACACACACACACACACACACACACACACACACACACACACACAGATAACTCATATCTAGTTTTGATGAACGTGGTTGCGATTATCAAAATATGTGACAGAAGTGGCCGTATCTATTGGCGGAATTGCGGTAGAAGCTTCCCTTTTTTATTTCACCAAGGGACAACAGGCTTTAATGTCTGGCATAAATCTCAACTTGATACCACCACCCATTCCTGAGAAAAAAGGGGTCTTAACAGTCGGACAGACAGAAAGACAGACGGACAACAAAGTGATCCTATTTGAGTTTAGTTAATACTGATTGAGATACGAAACGCTTAAAAGGAAAAGAAACATTCCTCAGAACTTCCTAACAGATTAAAACTGGGTGTCGGACAAGGACTCGTGGGAGCTTTGCTTTTCGCGAAAACCTGTTCTACCGACTGAACTATCCAAACACGAATCGCGAAACACATTCAGAGCTTCACTGCCGCTAGTACCGCTCTTCTACCTTCCTAACTTCAAAGGTCTCAAGATAGTGTCTCAGTCCAGCAAACACTCTCCGCTGCAAAGTATAAGTTTGTTCAGGAAATTTATTTATCATTCAGTTCAATTTTCCATTGCCGAGGTATTCTTCCTAAGAGTTTTACTATAATGAATGGAAAATGTTTGTGCTACCTAAGAATAGCGAAATTACACTCGTATATCAACAGTAAAGGTCAACTACTTCGCTCTGTTAGAAAATCCATTATTTTTATTAGTCTAGAAACATACTACCAATCTGAGTGACTCTGGAAAAGCTGATGTATTGTTCAAGGGCAGTTTCGTACCGAAACGTACTCGGCGAGTAGTTGAGTTTATTCGTGGCCTCAAAAGAAAAATATTTCTATGTATTTTATGTGCAGCATTTGCTTCGATATGCATGTGTTCTTTCAACGTCTTTGTAAGATATACAAGTACTGCAGGATTTGTGTTGTTACTAGTGTTAGTGTCATGACGTGCAGTTCGGCTCCGGCACTGGTGCAGCAATGTACGGGTGAGACGTATGCATCAGTGTGCCTTAAAGTTACGACAGTCAACGTGGGTATGAACAACACGATCAGGACCTTGCTCGTAAAGCTGTTTCATCAAAACAACAGCAAAAATGCTGCTGCTCTTGACGTGTATCGACGCATTAAATGAATAGCGAGGGATGATCTTTCCATACCGAGGTTGAAGAATATGACTCGGAAGTTAAAATTAACAGACGATTTGGGAATTGCTGCGAGGAGTAGGCGACAGCCATTACGCCTCAAATCGTTGAAGAATTTACTGTTGCAATGGCTTAGAATACTTGAAGTATTGTACGATTTTCAAGTTGTGTGCAGTCTACACCACGACAGCTGAACATTGAATGGGCCACCGTTGTTTCGCGCAGCAGTAGAGCAATCATCTTGACCAACGATTGTAACCTGATACGCAGTTAACATATATTACCCTCTCATGTAGAGATTAAAATGTGTCTCATTCAATTGTTTATTCGTTATTTCTCTTCCGCATGGCCTTACAAATGTTCCCACAAAGTTTCATTCGCCTACGATCACCCGTCTGAATTGGGGCTGTCTCAAGCAACGAAAGCATAATTATAACCACCCAGCAATTCGAAATTTAATAGTAATTCGAAGTTCATTCGTAGCGCAAAATCATATGAGGGTACTCATGGCATTTAAGTGCGTCTGTTGGGATATTAATGTTATAAAGATCACTAAAACTAAAAAAGTTAGGTAGTCACAGAAAAATACTATTCTTACAAAAAATCTTAAAAATTACTAACTGCTAAACGCTTCATGCAATTTGTACAAACAAGTTATCTGGTGAGAGCTTAGAACTGTAACAGTCCAGCTGTTATCCCTGTAAGCAACATACTTACACAGATTTTATTTATTAAAGTATTATTTTCTTATCTTCTGTGTGAAAGTGAGAGATTATCGTATTCTCCACAGTTAGACAGAAGATGAACGCGGTATGACATTGTGTATGTCTGTCTTTAGATAACCATGTAGCATATGTCTAGGTTATTACCTGATTTCTAATTTATTTAGGTTAAAGTTAATTTTGCCAATATTAAGTAACAATCGCAAATTAAATGTTATAAATTCTTTGTCACATATGATATCACTAGAAGACAGAGTGTAAAAGGTTTCTTCTACTGAGATAGCTAAGTATATAGTGGTTTTACTCACTATTTATTTGTTATTTGTCGTAAACTCAAATGCGAAAAATTCTTACTTTAATGAGTTATGCTTAAACGGTGACATACAGACCACAGTGTTTGGACTTAATAGAACTGGAACCAAAAGCTTTTATTGAAGCCATATGCAAAACTTGTGGTAACACCGGTTCCCTTCAGATCGTCGAAGTTAAGCGTCGGGGGAGCACATGGATGGTGACCATCCGGTCTGCCGAGCACTATTGGCAAGCGGGGTGCACTCAGCCCTTGTGAGGCAAACTGAGGAGTTACTTGACTGAGAAGTAGCGGCTCTGGTCTCGGAAACTGACGTACGGCCGGGAGAGCGGTGTGCTGACCACATGCCCCTCCATATCCTCATCCAGTGAAACCTGAGAATGACACGTGGCCAGTCGGAACCCTTGGGCCTCCATGGTCTGTGTGGGAGGAGGAGGATTTTCCAAACTTGTAACTAGATTATTTTTCGAATGGTGGTCAATTTCCTGTGTTTTAAGACGAAGTGTGTTACGCATTGTAGTCGGGGGAAGCGAGATTTTGAAAGCGCGAGCGAGCAGTGGGTCTGAGTCAAGGCCGTGGTATGGGGAAACGCGGCAGAAACCCATCTTCTGACACTGTAAGGAGTGTTGAATAAAGCTCTGCAGCTGGCGCCTAATCTGCCTCGAGACTTTAGCACGAGGCAGCTTCACGACATCTCGTGAATCCTGACGCTGAAGCGACGCTTGCACTAGCTCGCGACGAGACTCTATACGTGGACATCGACGAACCTCCTGGTCAGTGGACTGCGCAACCACCTTCACTGGCGCCCGGCTACCAGGTGCCGGATCTTCTCCTGGAATGATAACCCGGCACCAAGAGAAGAATAATGCAACGAAGTGACAACCAAGAAGACGTGCCGAAAAGAGAACAAAACGAATACGCAATGATTCACAGAAGCAGGAACAGCAGGCTCTGATTAACCTCCATTAATCGTGCATCAACTGCACTTGTGTCACGTCTGTCTACCTGTCTGTGTCTCCGGGGCATTCTGTGGCTGGTGGTCAGCCGGAATAGATCGGTCTCGAGGTAACTTGCTGGAGAGCTGAGAGTCCTCTTTCAGAATTTGAGAAGTGATAGCGGCCGTGCCAATACTTTAATATTCGTTCGGACTTACGGAATTTCAGAGCCAAACTGAACTGAAAACTGACTGGAACTTTAACATTTCGTCAACATTAGATGATGTGCACGCTTCAACATTAACTTATTTCCGTTGAATTTTTGGTATTAATATTGGACGGAATACGAAGTCTACGCGAGAATATGCGTTTGTTAATATGATGCCACAAGTGGGCTTTAAATATTTATGAACTGGAGAACATGTTGTGTTTAGTTAACAGAATGGGCACATGTTCCTTGCGTACCATTAATCTTTAGGTGGTACTTGGAAATTCTCCTATAATTGTAATTGCGAAACTGTGCGAGATTATCTGCACTTGATGATTGTTATTATTACTTTATTCCGTGTTTAAATTATTTATTGTTGAACCACCATCCATACAAGTTTCTGAGTATGACTGACTGAGTAAATCATTCATCCAGTTTCAACTTATTGCTGCAGTCTACGTCAATTATTCAGTAGAATATAACACTTTTATTATTTATTGCTTTATTGAGTTTCTATTTCAACTTGTTTTATGCTGTAGTTCGGATTATATGATAATGCTTAGGAAATTAGACACAGAATCACAGTATATGTAAACTTATTGCTGTTAGGCAGACATATTTACTGCTCGACGCTGTGACTACATCGAGCTACAAGTATAAATAAGCGTGCATCGCCCAAGTACCGTGCAGAGAGGTACAGTCGTAGTGTGCGCAGGTGTGTGTGTGTGTGTGTGTGTGTGTGTGTGTGTGTGTGTGTGTGTGTGTGAGAGAGAGAGAGAGAGAGAGAGAGAGAGAGAGAGAGGGTATTTTAGCAAATAAGTATATTTAGAAATTAAGATAATAAAGATGTTGTGAGTGTTGGAGTACATTATTTTAAGCGTAGCGTACCGCTGTGCCAGCTTATGAAGGCTGAGGAATATCAGCCATTTATTTGAGGATACTTCAATCGGTGTTGCTGTAGTACGAAATAAAGTGTTGCCTACAAAAGTGTTATTACTTGAGGAAAATATCTTCGCCTTGTATTTTTTTGGGCGGTATTTTATTAAGTCTAACGTTGATGTTGTTCCAGATGAGCTGTTCGTCTGGACAAACTTAACGCAAATTGTTGTGTAGGAACTACTTGCCAACATTCCTTCCTAACTCTGATTTCTGAGGATACCTAGCAAGAACAGATGTCGATAACATACATGGAAATTTTATTTGCAATTTCTGGAGATGCCATATTTTGCAGTATTTCGATTATGTAAGTGCGTAGAGATTTGATACTTTTTCGGAATAGCACAAAAATAAGCACTGATATTCGGTAACTCATGTGAGAAAGGCAAGCGAGGGACATATATTTTACGGGAATATCTCTAAAGCAGATAGGTGCCGACGCTATCACACCCTTATTAAGTGAATTTACCCAGTACTAATGGGCTTTGCTGACAATAGATTAGGCTGCAGGCAGTAAACAGAATGAGGGCATTATTTCAGTACTTGCCCCTGCATGTTCCCAAGACATTAATCAACACAGAAAGGATTACATCTCATTCTATCTACTCTGGTGTTTCAATGGCTTATCGTGTTAGTTTTTACAGTTTCCCTACCGCAGGCTATTGTCGCCTTTTTCTGTCGAGCTGAACGTTCTTTTGTATCACACAATAGCACTAGCGTTACATCGTAAATATTATGTTTTCGATAATTACCTTGTATCGCGATTCCTTAAACTAGATTCCTCCAAAAATCAGTCACACAAGCTGATTGTCATACTGCACGTCTTACCTTATTTTTAAAGTGTGGACTGTAATCAACCTCTGCAATTTGTGTGTTTTTCCTGTTACTTTACATTGAACCTAAATTTACGTGTTACTTAGCTGCATCCTATTCGACGTGCTGTTCTCCAGTTACTTATTGTGTCTCTACAGAAGAACCTGCTACCAAATAGCTCCTCTTTCTTTTTTGTGTTCTAAAATACCTCTAATGACACCACTGTCTCAGCAGTTACATAAGCTCTTCAAATGGTTCAAATGGCTCTAAGCAGTATGGGACTTAACATCTGAGGTCATCAGTCCCCTAGACTTAGAAACTACTTAAACCTAACCAACCTAAGGACATCACACACATCCATGCCCGACGCAGGATTCGAACCTGCGACCGTAGCAACAGCGCAATTCCGGACTGAAGCGCCTAGAACCGCTTGGCTACAGCAGCCGACATAAGCTCTACGTCAAACTAAGATATCGAACTTTTTTCGAAATCAAAGTCATGTACAATCACCATTAAATACACATTCATCGATGGTTCAAAGAGAGGTATGTCGGTGATGACTCTACTCGTCAACTACCAGAGTGATCACGAAAACAGAGACAGTATGAGTGTACATAAATTTATGTGCTTCTTACCTAACTAAAGACAAAAACAGTTAAAACAACACCAGAATAAACATTATATTGTACATTACTAGCGGAAAAATTCTCCTTTCGGAGCACAAAAAATAGGAATGTTTCTGTTTATTTAAAAGACTCTGACTGAAAATAGGGTACCAGGTATCCGATTCTACCTCCCTCAGCACTTCAAAAATTTCCTCAAATATTTTGGCACGCGAACAGATCTGCGCTTTTTTTTTAACACGCAACACACCTCAAACTCCCCCAAACTCCCCTAATTGTAACTAGACCATCACTGTACGTCGCTCATACCCATTCATTCCCAGTTATCCTTTCTCACTCATTCATTCAGCTCTGTCATTTGACTCATTCACCTTTGTTATTTTCTCTACCTGCTATTAGAGACTCCTCTCACTTTCTCCATCTTGCACGCTCTTAGTGCTAATGTCCGAGTCCTTTCTTTATGTTGCTGCTCTTGTTCTACTGTCACTACATCTCTTTTCCTCATTACCACCGCCATATAATCAGTCTCTCATTATCACTGGCTTTCACCCACTTTCACTTTCTCTTTCTTCTATTTCCACTATTCTCCCACCAACCCTCCCCCCCTCCCCCCCCTAGGACTGTTTTTAACTTCATTCTTTTCCTAGCACTGTCCCGTCACTGTCAACTATTTTCCTTTCCACTGTGTCATACTACTGTTGTCTTCTTCGCTCTTTCTATAACACGATAACGGTCGGCTGTGTACCAGCATTTATCGCTTTTCCGTCTCTTTGCCATTGCCACTGTCTTCTTCTCTTTCAGGAAGAAAAAGAGCGAATATTTTTGCTTGCCAAAATTTTTGGAATATCTTCGAAGATCCTTTGGCAGGTGGTACCCCTCATTACAGTCTGCCTTTTCATAATAAACAGGAACATATTCACATTTTTTGTGCTCTGATAGGATTATTTTTCCAGTGGTTACCTTCTCCTCCCTGCTGTAGTAGGGTATGTCACTCATGTTAAAAGAAATGTCTTGGTCAGCAAAATTTAGATAGTTCTCTTATGTTAAGCTGAAATACCACAGAACTAGTTTTACACCTAAAACTGGATTGCACATGAAAAAAAAATTTTCTTGTGCTTCGGTACTACAACATGTAGTTCTTAGATGATAACGGAGACACTTTACAGCATATTTCTCCGTGTTGCGTCATTTTATAAGCTACGTTTCCGCCTCACACCGAATTTGACGTATTTTGCGTGTACATGTAGGGTAACTTCGAAACTCTGTACCTCGGAACCGATTAAGACATGAAGAAAACTTTCAAGAATGTTGGAGATCGGTATCTTAGGTATCCAGTGTAAAAGTTACAGTCATTTGCGTAGCCCTCTCACAATCCTCGGGCTAGGTTTTGGTACCCAAAAAACAAGTTTTTGGAGTGATTCTAGGCAACGGATAAAGATTTTTGAAAATGGAAAATGGTTCTTGTAGCTGAATTCCTAGAGAATATATCGTTAAAAATTGGACAACTATTTAGATTTTGGCTGATACCAGGTTTTACGCGTATAAGTAGGGTAACTTTGAACCTCTTCATGTTGGAAATGGATGAAGGTATCAATAACATTTTCAAGGTGCCGTTTATTGTGCACAGCCGTTTTGGAATCCTCGGCTGGGCTTTGGTCCTCTGGCAACGGCGAAATATACTAAGAAAACTTTTTGGGGGTTTCCCCGAGGAACAATAAATGAACTAATGGTGCCTTCATGAGTCCCGTCAAGCCTACTGTAGACCACTTAAAATGGCAGGAGGAAGTGGGCAACATTCATATTTTGACCCTGTTACGTATACAAATGATCCCTAACCCATGATCTATCCAAAACACCTGACCTAATCTTTTTATCACAAATAGAATCCGAGGTGAGCACTGGAAAATCCCGTTTTATGCCCAGCCTTTTGGAACGTATTAGGTACGCACGCTGTTGCCCTCACACCGATACCCTGCAGTCAGTGATTTTAGTATTTCCGTCTACGCGACGTATCATTAAACGTCAAGAAATGCTAGCAAATACAAACACACATAAGTGGTTTTTGACGACAGGAGGTAATTTGATTCGCAGTGTTATTATTCTTACTTATTTGGTTGCTTTCTGGCTATATTTCAGTACATACAGCTACTTTGTGTGTCAGGGAGTTCCTTTGCACTCAGATTACTTTGTTGGTTATAATTTAGAATGGGATATATTTTGCCACCAACTGTGGCTACGTCTATATCCAAGTGAAACGTCTCGGCAGCGCAGTAATGAGAGCTGACCGTCCGAAAACCTCAGGGATTATATTTCTAACATTATAACATGTCCACTTCTCTGGAAGCACCTGTTTTGTTCAATTGCTCTCAAATAAATAACATATTTCTCATTTCTGTCTTGAGCTTAATTGGCACCTCCTTTGTATTTCGATGATGCAATGGCCGTATTACTAACCGGTGTACACATCTGACTGTGTTACTGTAATATTCCGCGAGCGAACCCAAAATAAGTTAACTGCCACCAGGAAGACGGAGTGGTGTGAAAATAAACTTATTGATATACTGATGAGCCCGAACATTAATGCCACTGCCAACCACAAAACTGAATGCCATATGGTGTTCTCACGGCCATATGAAGCGGTTATGAGAATACATCAGCGAGGCAGAAGGGAATGGACGATCATTTCAGTGATGATATGTGGCGCAAATGGGGAAGTGCACTGCCTTAAGTGACTATGACGCAGGGCAGAAGGTTGTAGTCCGACGTCTGGGAATCAGCATCTCCGAAACAGCGAAGCTGAAGAGCTGTTCGCACCCGTGTTAAGAGCGTATACGGAAAGTGGTTCAAGGACGGAGAAATCACAAGTATGCAACAAAGTGTCTGGCGTCCAGGTCAGAGGTTTGCGCGCTCCGTAAATAAGGGTAGGCGGCGATCTAACGACACAGTGCAGTCCTGACGCAGGCAGTGTTTTGGAGCACAAATTGTTAAACATGGTAATCCACAGCAGACGCCTTGCTACGTCAGTTACGACTGCAGTGGGAAAGGGGTCAACGATCGTATTGTCGATAAATGGAAACATGCCGCGTGGTCGGATGAATCATTACTATTGACATACCAGATTGCTGACAGTCTCCTGATACCCCGTTATCCAGGCGAACATCAGCTCGGAAGTGACAAGGACGCAGCCAGTTTGGCAATGCGGGAAGTTCGCCTAGGCTTCCGCAGACCCTGTGCTGCCGACCGTTGTGGCCGAGCGGTTCTAGCAGCTTCAGTACGGAACAGCGCGCCCGCTACGGTCGCAGATTCGAATCCTGCCTCGGGCATGGATGTGTGTGATGTCCTTAGGTTAGTTACGTTTAAGTAGTTCTAAGTCTCGGGGACTGATGACCGCAGGCCGGCCGGAGTGGCCGAGCGGTTCTAGGCGCTACAGTCTGGAACCGCGCGACTGTTACGGTCGCAGGTTCGAATCCTGCGTCGGGCATGGATGTTTGTGCTGTCCTTAGGTTAGTTAGGTTTAAGTAGCTCTAAGTTCTAGGGGACTGATGACTACAGCAGTTAAGTCCCATAGTGCTCAGAGCCATATGAACCAAGCCATTTGATGACCGCAGATGTTGTCCCAAAGTGCTTGGAGCCATTTGAACTAGAACCTGTGCTAATAACTGAAGGCTTATGACAGCTGTGGACTACGTGAAAATTATTGCGAACCAATTGCATCCCTCTATTCCTGATGTCTTCCGTGATCGTGATGTCTTTTTTCCACTTGATAACTGCCCCTGTCACACACTCAGAATCGTGGCACAGTGGTTTGAGGAGTATGACAGCTAACTCACGTCTTGCTCATTGCATTTGCTTGATCCGAAGCCTGTGCAAGAATTCTGGAATTGAGTGACCAGTGCATAGATATCTACTGCCATGAATCCTCGAAAAACTACCAAGGATATGTGGAGTCTATGCCACATTGAATCAACACTGTATTATGTTCCAAAGGCGGAACAACATGCTATTAATCAGGTGGTAGTCAAGCTTCTGCTCATAGGTGTCTGTAGTACTGTTTGTAGCTGCGACCCCGGTTTTCTAATCAATTTGTAATTCGGAGGATAAAGACACACGAGTAAAGTTGTGTTTTCTACACTATGTTTGTCATGTGCACTTTTCAATTACCCTGTACACGCAGTGTGGCGATCAAGCGAGGTGACGCAGTAGCTTAGAAATACCGGACGTCAAAACCTAATCTTATTCATTTCTTTCTATTTTGGAGGAGTGGGTATCAAATATCTTTCTGGCAATCTTGATTTAAGATTTCAGCAGACTCCCTTAATCATTTAATCTACCTCGTGGATCGCCTCTTTCAAACAGATATGGCCGATTTTAGTTTCCAATCTTTTACCAAATAAAGAACTTCATATTATATTTTATTAACTATTCGAAACAGATTTAGGCGAATTTGGCCATCCTTATATTCAACACTAACATACTGGACTCTTGATACGACTGATGTCAGTTCGAGCACATCGTTATAACGCACACCAGTTGACTCTGGTGCAGCAGCAATCATGTATTTTGGTGGTAAATGTGAGGATTGCACAGTTTGGTCGAAACAGGCCATAGCTGTTAAAAAAACGCGATGGATACTCAAAATTAATTTCCATTATTTGTGGCCCATAACACTGGTAAACATTAAAAAAGGCATAATGTAACACTACAAGCTACTGTTAACAGTATTCTTAATAAGCTACTATCTTCCGTCAAAAGAATTTTTCGGTACTTTTGGATAATATTAAAAAAAAATGAATAAAATAATATTAAAAAGGAATACAGAGTCCACAGTTGAATTCTCATGCGTGTTTCAACCGACTCTTTGACCGTTCTTCACGCTAGTATATTCAAATGGAACATTTGCTGTTAACGAAATCTGTGCTGAAAAAGACTTCTTGTTAAAGAATATTTTTAACAACCGGTGTTGTGTGTCGTCACTTCTAAAGTGATCTAGGCTGATTTATTCACAAAACAGTAAAGGAAGATGACTGAGATCTACGGCATCAAAGGCACCACAAAGAAGACAAATTTTAAATCCAGCTTAGCAACCGCTTTGAAGGTCTAAGGAGGTCAGGGACAAGCGGGTTTGTTTGGTGGACGAGTGTCTTAAGCCATTAGCAAAGGAAAGGAAGCCAAGAAGAGCAGGAAACGAGGCACAGATTCTGCGCAAATTCAAAACTCTGTTGGAAGAAGTACGTGGAACTTCTCGTTCTACTAGCGCGGGCGTGGAGTGCTAGATGTTTGAACGTGGAAGGGACCCTAGACAGTCTACAATGAAGATGCTAAGAGTCAATTTAGATGTAATATGGATCAGAGAAGTGACATTGAATGACCACAAGAATTTCTGATCCGACGACTATTGGTAATATCAACTGCTACAGGAAATGGCGAAGCTCAAATAGGATTCGTTATGAATAGGAATGTAGGGCAGAGAGTGAGTTACAATGAGCAGTTCAGTGATACGGCTGTTCTCATCAGAATCGTTCGGCAATCAACACTGATAATAGTAATTACTGCTCGGCATGTATACCTGCATTATAATTCAGGTATCATTCCGAAGTCGCAAGCAAAAAATGGAGTTAGAGAAAGTATATTAGGAAACTAAACGGGTAATTCAGTACGTAAAGGGTGATGAAAATCTAATAATCAAACAGCATTAGAATGCGTTTGTTGGGGAAGGGGTAGTAGAAGGGTTACGGTGGAACAAAGGCTTTGTAGTAGGAGTAAGTCAGGACAAAGATTTATTGAATTCAGCAACAAATTTCAGCTAATAACAGCAAATACTCCGTTCAAGAATCACAAGAGGTGGAGGTATATGTGAAAAAAAGCCCGGTGACAGGAAGATTCCAGCTGGATTAAGTCATGGTCAGACAGAGATTCCGAAACCCGATATTCTATTGTAAATCGTATTCTGGAGCGGCTATAGACTTAGATCTCAGTTTGGTAGCGATGAATAGTAGACTGAAGTTTCAGGTACATCTACATCATACGCTACCACCATACGTTGGGCGACTGTGTGTACTTCTGGTACCACTAACTGATACCCCCTTTGCTGATCCACTCTCGAATTGCGCGTAGAAAGAACGATTGTGGATAAGCCTCTCTATTAGCTCTAATGCCTCGATTATTTTCATCGTGGTCTTTCTTCGTAAATGAGCTACATCTTCATTTGATTCTTTCTATGAATCTGTATGGCATCTTCTTTTCCTACTATTCGCTTTATGTGGTCTTTCCACCCAAAGTCACCCTGGATAGCTGCTCCCAGACATTTTACGGTAGATTCTACTTTCAACAATTTATCAAAAATGGTCAAATGGCTGGGACTTAACATCTCAGGTCATGAGTCCCATAAAACTTAGAATTACTTAAACCTAACTGACCTAAGGACAGCACACACATCCATGTCCGAGGCAGGATACGAACCAGCGACAGTAGCGGTCTCGCAGTTCCAGACTGAAGCGCCTAGATCCGCTCGGCCACACCAGCCAGCTAACAATTTATCATCAATAGTGTAGTTGGGCGGTAAAAGATTTCTTTTCGTGTGTATGCGCAACATATTACATTAATCATTTTGGTTCAAGCTCAACTGCCAGAGATTGCACCGTTCATCAGTTCGGTTAGGTAGCTGCAAATCTATACCGTCTTCTGGCGTTGCTACTTAGCATCATCTGGGAGAGCTACCGAAGCTTTCTACTAGGAAAACTTGTAAACAGTGATGGTCCTGTACCATTTATTTGGGGCAGCTCGGAAGTTACATTTGCATCTACCGATTTGGTTCCGTCAAGAGCAACGTGTTGAGTTCTGTGAGCAATGAAGTCTTGAATTCTGTCGCTAATCTGGTCCGATACTCTTGAAGTGCATTTTTTTTCGCTGAACGGCAATGCAAGGTTGTGTCCAACGCCTTCTTGAAATCGAGAAGCATTACAGAACCTTGAACGCCGTTGTCTGCAGGGCTATAGATGACACGGAAGAACAGAGCCAACCAAGTTTCACAAGATCTCTGTTTGTGCAGTTCATGTTGATTTACATAGAGAAGTTTCGTTCATAAAAGGCGTCATAATTGAGCATAAAACATGTCCCAAAATTCTACAGTTGACTGACGTAAAAGATATAGGCCTATAATTATACGTATATGCCCTGCAACCATACTTGGAACCCGGAATGTCTGCGCTCTCTCCAATAGCCTTTCGTTGCTCCAGTCATCAAACTGCAGCTGGAAGAGAAGTAAAAATTCTTTCGCATAAACTTTGTAGAGTCTTATAGATACCTCCAGAACCGCTGCTAGGTTTTTCCGCCTTACTCGAACACTGAAAAATGACTCACCCACTTTATCTTACCATCCGTCTCCCCAATTCCCTCCCCCCACCACACCTCACCCCACCATTCCACCAACACCAACATCCAAACGCACAATAATGCAGGTCTTCTATTATACTTCTCAGTATTAAACTAAGGTGACCAGCCGTCCTCATTGTCTTGGGACTATTTTCCGTTTTCATGTTTTGTCATCATCCGCTTTGAAGCTGATTCAAATCCTCAGTTCCTTATTTCTTTGTCCTCAGTTTTTAACATTTCCCCAAATAAGTGTAATAGGAAGAATTTGTTGAATATTTAAACTAGAACTCAGCTGAGTATGCCATAGCATCTTTGGCATCAATTCATTCTTTTATTTAATTGCGAGGAAATGGACAAATAAATGTGTGTAACTTTTTTCTGATACGACGAATT
This sequence comes from Schistocerca piceifrons, assembly GCF_021461385.2. NCBI lineage: Eukaryota > Metazoa > Arthropoda > Insecta > Orthoptera > Acrididae > Schistocerca > Schistocerca piceifrons. The sequence continues at coordinate 315,625,463 of NC_060138.1, forward strand.
TTTCCTTGAATTTACAAAATTTCGCTATACTGATGGGAATCGACGTGTTATCTCATTTCTGTTTTAATCGGAATACTTTTAGAATGAGGAATGGACCTTGGCTTTTTCAGCAGCCATTTCCTTGCGATTGAGTAAATAAATGGCACCCTCTTTGCATTTCCTATTGAGAATTCTACAGATTTTATAAGCCACAGTGGTCTAAGCGATCAGCTTCAGATCATTCGTCTGAGATCGATCCAAGTTCGAATCCCGTTGAAGGACTGATTTTGTGGTTGTCTAAGACAGTGGCTCTTTCTGTTGTTTCCGTAGTGGCTGCTTTATTTTATGACGTTGGTTGAGGCAATGTGTTAACTTTCATCAAAAGTAAGTACAGACTTATTTAGAAACCGTCCCGTACGCTTTTGAATACAATTTCGTATTTTAATTTCTCCTCTTTCCATTTTTTCTCCTCGTTTGCTTAGGTTTATAGCTGTTTGATTTCCAATTAACTTTTTCTGCACTTTGCTGCCCATACGATTTTGCTGCTCTAGACAGCCGCCTAGTCTTCCTAATGGTAGAAACGGCCCGGGGTACCTCATCTACTCTGACGCCTTGCCGCTACTACGAGATTGAACTTGTTTTTCTGTTCGGCGATCGGTTACCTAAACATCGGATATTTTGTCGTCCGTACTAGAGTGAAATGAGCGAGTCTGTTACGATCTTCCCAGGTGAAACAATGCCGGAAGACCGAATTCAGTACTTTGGGGTTCACTCTGTTATCTTTCGTATCTGTGCCAGTATGGTTACTGGTCGAACGGATAAATGATTTCAGACCGCTTACTGATTTTACGTGAGAGGAAAGCTTCTTCGGAGTCAGATCAGTTGACAAAATTTTACTTTCAGAGTCACTGAATGCCTCTCTTATTGCTCTAGTCAAATTTTCGCTTCGTTCAGAATTTGTTTGTCAGCTATGTTTAGACCTTAGAGAATCGTCCAGAACGATGAGTGAGGAAGGAAGTGGGATACCGAAGTACCAAGGAGTGATGAGACCAGTCCATAGTTCAATTAACATGTAATAAGAAATAACACAGTAGGCAATTAATTTGAAGAGGAGTTCAAATCTCGAAAAGGAGCCATATCAGGTACTGGGCAGACAGAAATAAGTATTAGGTAGGTAACTGCTAAGAAACTTTGGGTGACAAAGAGACTAATTCAGTTGACCAACGAAATAAGAAGAAAGTAAAAAGGCTCTCAAGGAAAGACAGGAGGGCAGCAATATGAGTCAATTAGGAATGAAATAAATAGGAAGCGCAGGGAAGCCAGAGCTAAATGTTTGCTGGAATAATGTGAAGAAATCGAAAAAGAAATGATCGCCTGTAGGACTCATTGAGGATAAAGAAAAAATCATAAATACCATCGATGAAATTAAAAGTAAGTGAGGAAACTGAATACAATAGAATACAATGCAAATTCCACAGCTAAACTCGGAGGAGATAGCTGCTAGGCAGTAAACGTAGATAGAAGGCCTGTGTGAGGAGGGGGGAATGTCTGATGATGTGTCAGAAGACTAAGTTGGAGTCGATACGAAAGAGACAGGTAATCCAGTATTAGAATCAGAATTTAAAAGAGCTTTGGAAGACTTAATATCAGATAAGGCAGAACGGACAGACAGCATTCCATCAGAATCTCTAAAATCATTGGTGGAAATGGCAGCCAATCGACTAGTCAAGTTAGTGTGCGGAGTATATAAAACTAGCGACCATGAGATATTAGGGAAACATCACCCACACAGTTTTAAAGATAGAAACAGCAGAAAAGTGCGAGAACTATAGCACAAAGCTTAGCTCTTCATGTACACAAATTGCTGACAAGAACTATATGCAGGAGAAAGGGAAGAGAACTGAAGATCTGTTAGTTGACGATCAGTTTTCATTTCGGAATGGTGAAGGCACCAGAGAGGCCGTCCGGATGTTGAGAGGATCTGTCAACATGGAAAAGTGTAACATGGTACAAAATGCTCGAAATTTTGCTAAGTTCGCTCCAACTGTTCAATTTCTACACTGAAGGAGCTATGACGGAAATAAAAGAAATGTTCAAGAGTGGGACTAAATTTCAGGGTGAAAGGATGTCGATTCATGATGGTCGCTGGGGACATTGCTATCCTCACTGAAAGTGAAGAAGCATTACAGGACAGGACGTACTGAATAGAACAAACTTTCCTCCGAAGATTACAGAATATGAAGTGAGAGTTAACAGAGGAAGTATGCAATCAACGAGTAGCAGCAAAAACGAAAATAGTGATAAATTGAACATTAAATTTGATGGCCACGAAGTAGGCAAAGTTAAAGATCTCTGATACCTTGGAATCAAAATATTCCGTGACGGACGAAGTAAGGAGGACATAAAAAGTAGCCTAACACAGGCAAACACATCGTTCATGGCCAAGAATACTCCACATGTGTGTCTACTCATATCTCTGTAATGGAAGGCACCTAAGTACGCAGTGAAACGGAATGCAGTGAATAAGCGCAGACTTTAACGCCACAAGCGACGACATGCTTCTAATGAACTCCTTGGCACGCTGTGTATGAGACACAATGATTCTCATACTTTGCCATCTCTTTGAAAATTTACGTCTGAAATTTTCGTTCGATATACAGTACGGTGAACAGTATAGCAGTGTAGTAAGCCCATTAGTAAAATCTTGGACTTCAAGTACCTTTCAGGTCGTTAAGAACTACTGAATAGAAATACGATGAAATTACTATTAATATGAAAAGCAAACTAACAGAACACATTCATACAAAGGGGCTGTATAAGGTGTGAGCAATGTGGAAAATCGTATCCATTCACCGCGTTAAATACAAGTTCCAACCTCTGGCAGTTGAGTTTGAACCAAAATGATTAATGTAATATGTTGCGCATACACACTAAAAGAAATCTTTTACCTCCCGACTACACTATTGATGATAAATTGTTAGCTGGTCGGTGTGGCCGAGCGGATCTAGGCGCTTCAGTCCGGAACTGCGAGACCGCTACTGTCGCTGGTTCGTATCCTGCCTCGGACATGGATGTGTGTGCTGTCCTTAGGTCAGTTAGGTTTAAGTAATTCTAAGTTTTATGGGACTCATGACCTGAGATGTTAAGTCCCAGCCATTTGACCATTTTTGATAAATTGTTGAAAGTAGAATCTACCGTAAAATGTCTGGGAGCAGCTATCCAGGGCGACTTTGGGTGGAAAGACCACATAAAGCGAATAGTAGGAAAAGAAGATGCCATACGGATTCATAGGAAGAATCAAATGAAGATGTAGCTCATTTACGAAGATAAGACTACGATGAAAATAATCGAGGCATTAGAGCTAATAGAGAGGCTTATCCACAATCGTTCTTTCTATGCGCAATTCGAGAGTGGATCAGCAAAGGGGGTATCAGTTATTGGTACCAGAAGTACACACGGTCGCACAACGTATGGTGGTAGCTTATGATGTAGATGTACCTGAAACTTCAGTCTACTATTCATCGCTACCAAACGGAGATCTAAGTAACATAGCGCATGCAAACTAAGAATTGAAGACAAAAGACAACAGATAGAGAGAAGCGTAGAATACCTGATATATAATAGTCAGAGACATAAGCGCTAGAGTTAATACGAAAGCGTATAAATATAGTTAAACCAAGATAACATTTATGAGCCAAAGAAATTCTACAAAATACAAAATAAAATATTTTAAAATAAAACTTGTGCGTGACACATAGTGTCCAGACACTGACGATTCGCGAAATCAACGCAAAAATAAACCAAACAGTGTAGTGTCCCAAAATTCATCATGAGTTATTCTAGTCAAATGAAATGGGTAGTATAATGTCAAAGACAGAAAATGACTCAGTAAATTACATAATATAATACGTAGGTAATAAACTACATATCCTTCTTACAGATACAACAAGGTGAATCTGTTATACAGAATAGTAATAGCAAATAAGTCACCAAGGAAAATAATAATGGAAGTCTAACCATTGACACCAAGCCATGTATCCCCAACCAAAATAGTAAAAACCGTCAGGCCCATGGGACGAGATTTCTCAGTATATAATATGAAGTCATATAAGGGAGGGTACTGCAGATTTGCTTGGAAACGGTATTACAATACTCTGCAGAAAGAATTTAAAGATTTAGCTAAATTTAATAATTCAGGAGAGATATGGGATCCAGTATTACAAACAGAATTTAAAAGATTTTTGTAGGACTTTAGATCAAATAACACACAAGGGGTAGATCACATTCCAACTGAATTTCTAAAATCATTGGGGGAAGTGGCAACAAAACGACTGTTCTCGTTGGTTTGCAGAATTACATCGATCGACATTTGAGAATCATTATTTAGTACATCAAGAAGCACTTTTTGATAAATTTACAGGCATGCAGGCGTGAAGATACTGCTGCAGCAATCCCTGCTCGCATGTATCTTGGCACGCCGTGGTCGACCCTTCTCAAAACCTGATAGAGGGAGTGTGTTTTCCTTACGTTAATAGTAATAAGACAGAAATTTTACAACCAATACCAAATAATACGATGTTAAACCACCTTCGTTACCTTTCTGCGCAGTACGTGTCTCAAAAGTCCTGCATTTTTCTCCTCAAATATTACCTGCTCTGCCTCGATATCCGGTCAAAGGCTGCACCACTGCAGTTTGTTCTCTGCTATATGCAATTGCTCACATTAAATGACGAAAGCGATCATTCTGGTTTATTTTGACTTCAAGAAACGCTGATCATTTGATCAGTGAGAGAAAGAATACGTTTCACTATGCGCCACTTTCTTTTGTTTAGCATGCTGATTTTACACCATTTTTGACAGTGGGACGCATCTATTTGACGTCAACGACACAGATAATTTTACACATTTAGGAGTACTTAAAGTGAAATTGGTTTAACTTTCCAAGAAACAAACCATTACAGTTATAAACCATCAGGGAACGTAAAAGTTCAATCTACACTCATACATTTATGGTACCTGGTTCATCATGATACGACAGCATCGTTTAGTTAATTTTTGCTTCCAACTACCTGCAATATCAAGTTGCACAGTAAATTTCTTTTACCTTCTGGTTCGCAGGTGAAATCTGCTGGCACCAGGAAATGGGAGTGTTATCTCGAGCAGGCTGCCTATGTATAGCTGAAAACAAAGTTTTAATACGGGCAGTTGCTGCGGTGGGGCCGAGCATAATGAATAAAGATCACGCTGCTTGGCGCCACTACGTGCTCTTTACTTTGCGAGCGGGCTTAATTTCCGAGTCGGCTCGCTGTGCCGCTCCGCGCCTAAAATTTGCAGCGTCGGGACGCGGTGGCGCCGCCGCCTAGCGGGGCCTAATGGAGGCGTCTGGCGCGATGGGTGGCGGGATAAGACGCCGTCGCTCTGGGCCGGCGGTGGGCGGCAACCACGTGTTCGTGCCCGCCTGCAGTTAGGCAACCCGCCTCATGCCCTCTCGTCGTCGCCGTCGCCGCCGCCGCCGCCGCCGCCGCCGCCGCCGCAAGCTCGCGTGACTGCCCAGCTACTGTTGTGCGACACAGGAAACGCTTCCGAATTGGTTAGAGGGCGTACTTGGGGATGGAGAAGAAACGGCAATTGCTTGTTTCTCGAACGGTCTGTTAATCTCCCCAATAATCGAGAAATAGGATCCGCTAACAAGCGGTAACTAGCGGTTTCATCCCAGTTTTAGCGTCATCAGTGGGCTTCTCCTTGACTTTTCGTAAAACATAAAAACAATTGTGGTTTTGGAATTTATGGACACGAAATGTACGTAGCACTTTCTTTATAGAACACGATGTCCACATCAAATGCCAGTAATTTCTTAATTTATTCCACAACTTGTTTCGAAGGATAAAACTTCATCTTAAGATGCCACCAAATAATTATAGGAACATAAATGTGTTGCGGTGGGACCAGTTAGTCACGGGGGTCATATCCGCATGAAATAGATGCATGGGAGCGTTGAACCGGCAACCACAGCGCCCACCTGGACAACCCGACACAGAATTAACAACCTGTCCCGAAAGCCACACGTTATGTACCCATAATTATTTGCTGGCACCTGAAGATGGAAATTTGAAATTCGTGGTAAGTACTATGGGACCAAACTGCTCAGGTCATTGGTCCCTAAGCTTACACGATGCTTAATTTAACTTACACTAAGGACAACACATATACCCATGCCCTCCGACGGGCGAAGCCGCGGGAACCATAACTAGGAACCTAGTCCACGCGGCTATCCCGCTTGGCACCTGAAGATGAAGCTTTATGCTATGAAGTTGGTTGTGGAATAAACTAAGAGTTACTGCCAACTGAAGCGGAGATTTTACTGCATAAATATGTTCCTCAGTTACGAATGTTGATGAAATATTTTTTACATTAACACTCTTCCGTCACTTTAACTTAACCGTTCGTTAGTCTACTGTACCACCTGTTCACTCCATCAAGATATGGATTCGAAGCACAGAACGTCATTGTGAAGATAAGAACGTTTGTATCTGTTGTGGAAGTTAGGGTGGCATTGGGGACGTCATCTTTTCCGAGAATGTAGTACATTCTGAAAGTTTCATTGAGATATTCTTCAGACTAGGCAATACTATTATACAATACTTAACATAATTATAATATGTGATGTCATAAGAATACATATTGGACGATTTTAGGTCTTGTTACACCACATAGAAGGAAAGAGAGAAATTAAAGTTTTTGTTAGTTCATACTAGCACAGCCACAGGCATCACCAGGCTCTGTAGGACAAAAAAAAAGTCAGTAGTGCTCGTCAGTTGTGGACATGAGCACACTTTGCGACGTCGACACCAATCAGATGTTACACATTCTGCAGAATGTATTCGTTATTTATTCGCTAGCTCTTGTTATGTCGAGCAACACATTACACTTCTAATGTAAAGACGCCTATCAGAGACTTGATAATGCATTGAATAGCTTTTTACAAATTGAAAAGCAAACACAGTGGACCGAGGACCGCTGAGCACCAGTAAAGAAGCGGCTAGTGGCTAGCCTTGCTACCTCATGATCACAGGGTCCCGCGTTCGATTCCCGGCCGGGTTGGGGATTTTTCTCTACCCGGGGACCGGGTGTTGGTATTGTCTTTATCAGTCCATCATCATTCACGAAAGTGGCGAGATTGGACTGTGTTCAGACTGGGAATGTGTACGGGTGCTGATGACCGTGCAGTTAAGCGCCCCACAAACCAATCATCATCATCATCATCATCATCATCATCATCATAATCATCGATACCATAAATAACGCAGTTCTTCAGCTGTGGATTCAGTTTATCATTAGGATCGATGGCGCTCATACTGATGCACTCCGTTCAATGCTTATTATGGTGTAGTTACATCTATGTGTTAAATGTTTCAGTATTGCTCGTGAACACTTGCCGTTCCCGAGATTGCAACGTCCAAGTAACCAGGAACTGCCACCTGTGACATTTTGGAATGGCCACCGCCTATCCCATCACCGATGGATAGACTGTGAGTCTTCGAACAATAGTATATCTCGGCCTGCTTATCTCATTAACATCATCGTCCCTGCTTTGTTTGAGGGCAGTCCGGTGCCTCTGTTCATGGTCACCACTGCAAGCTCTCCTAAGGGGTGCCTAGTGGGACCAGGATCTTTTAGCTACAAGATTCCCGACAGCGCGGTACATCGCGGTGGGTCACCGCGGTCATCATCAACTTCAGGAGATGTCTTATTAGCACTGAAAGACTCCCTACAGTTGGGGCAGCACAGTCCTGTCAGCTCAGAGGAGTCTTCGCCAGGCTCCCCAACAGTATTTTTCTCCTCTCTTCGAATTTTGGCAATTAATTTCTTTATGGTAGTATCGAAAATGCAACTTCTATGTATAAAAATGATATTTTTGTTGCAAGAAAGGTTTAAATGATTGTTAATGGTTACAAACTTCAATACGTCCTTTAGATCACATAGTTTAACAAATAATCTATCAATTAAATCCTTGCTGGTGTATGTTGCTCACTTCATATTCGTGGATCCAGCTGACCTCAGCGTTAAGTTATAATGTATTTTCATAAGATGGTAGTAAAACTCTTTACCAACTTTCGTATTTATCTTACTAAAC